>NC_090657.1:192355495-192502995 GCF_040937935.1 Hyperolius riggenbachi
AGTTATAACTGAGAGCTACTGATTAAGTGTAAAAGGGCCCTTACAGTAGTGGGGGAGTGTCCTGAACATTTTAAGGTTTGTAGCAAGCAGGTTTTTATCACAAAAATATACAAACACCGGTAACTCTAGTGTGTGTAACGGCCTTTAGATTTGAGGGACTGGGCCCTGAATTCTGTTGGTTATGTATTCTCTGTATCTTTGTATAAACAATGTGTATTTTTGTAAAAATCTGTTGTGGGGCTATGTGTAATAATGGACCACTTCTCCTAGTACTTGTTTCTCTGAGTATAACCCTAATGCCTGGTACACACCATGCAATTTCTCGTTAGATAGATGGGACAAATTGATTATTTCTGACAGGTCTAATCTGACTTCCAATCATTTTCTGATTTTCCGATCACTTCTATACAAAATTGATCAAAAAAAGATCAGGAATTAGATCAGATCTGTCTGAAATAATAGTTTCGACCCGTCTGTCTGCCAGGAAATTGTATGGTGTGTACCAGGCATAATGTAAAGCGCAACATGGCAAATTCTGTATCCCGTAGCAACCCATCTGCCACTCTTTCCATGACTTGACTATAGTGTAAACTAGTTGCCAGGCAATCTCTCGCCTTTGCCCATGATAATGGGTTCTTAGTACGTCTTTATTAAATCAACCTGATGGCCTTTCATTATAGGATTGTTGTATGGTGGTTTCATTTGCTGCAGGGTATAATTTGATTTTCAGTGACAGCTACGGTTTGCCTTGGTTCCAGCTATGAGTACTGTCTTTAAGTGCATCGTGTTTCTGTTGCTACAGACTTGATGACTGGTTGGTAATTTAGTTATTTAGGTACTTTCCAGAAATGGCCTCTAGACTGCAGTATTGGGAAAAAAAGGAAGTCCGCCCAGTGGGTGCTGCTTCATTATGTGGGCGTGTGAAGCCTTAACACCAAACATATTTCTTTAACCTTTTTTTGCATAGCAGGTTTGCAGAAAGCATTGTTGAAGCAGCTTGTCAGTCAGGATAACCTCTTTCCTGGTGTGGTGACTTCTGCAATTTTTCTTTTCATAGATAGACCTCTGAATAAGATCCGTTTGTAAATCATATCAGCAATATTTTTATGAAAAAAAAAAGTTGGAATCTCATTGAAGATTATGTAATTTGTGTTATCACTGTCGCTGTTTTACCTTTTCTTTTTTGTCCCGGGCTTTTTCATGGCTGTAATATGAACTCTGGGGACAGGAAATAAGGCATAGCAGTGACAAATCTGTGGGGGGTTTAACTCTTCACCACTCTACAAAATAGGGTTTTATTTATCGATTTCGTTCTGTGTTCACGTTGGAAAGAAATATACACTTCCTGTCAGAACAGGAAGTGAATGTGCTCCTAGAGGGGGGTACAGTCATAAAAATAATTAAACATCCAGGCAGTTGTAACCTATTTCCACAGCATCTGAAGGTTGGTTCACACCGGTGATTGTGGTTTGTTTCCTGCAGGTCACAGCGCTCGATTTTAACCATTACAGGACCACAGGCTTACACCCCCCTAGTGACCAGGCCATTATTTACAATTCAGCACAATGCAGGGTTCTGCACGGCCATATAACTTGGCACACAAATCTTGCCACCAACAGGGCTTTCTGTTGGTGGCTTCTAATCGCTGCTGCAATCAGTATTTTTTTATTTTTTTTTTTTATTTTTTTTATACAATAAAAATGTCTATTTTCATTTTATCCCTCCCCTCTCCCCCTTCCAAGATTCAATCACTGAGATCGCCTCTCATTGGCATAAGCCTATGAGAGGGATCTTTTTTCCCTGCCACTCGAGAGGACAGCTCATTGACAGAGCTGTCTCCTGTACAGCGCTGCAGGAGATCGCGGCACTGTACATGGAAACTTCATTTGTGAGAGCCTGCCGACGCAATCGCGAGTTAGATATCTGATCGCTGCGGCCGCCTCTCTCCCCCTGCTGTGAATGGGCGCTACAGATCGCGGGATGGCGCAATTCTGTGTTAGGCAGTTCTGCCTGGGGGAGCTACTCTGCGTTCGCAGAGTGATTAAAGTGCTGCCAATTCACGTGAAAGGGCAGGGCTCGTGCCGTAGTCTACTGTTTGGGTGAACATCCGCGTTCCGATTCTGTTTTCAGGATCGCTTACCGTCGTGTCTCCGTGTCCTTCTGTGGGGTTGAAAACCACCGGAAGCCTCCAGATGTCGTCAAACTCTTTTCTGCACGCTTCCAGGAAAGGATTTGACTGACAATGCCGGCAGATGTACCTGGGAACCGGGCCCAAATTGTTTCCTGATGTTTGTCTTTGAGGAGGAATCCCAGTGAAAATAATGTAATCAAAAAGTGCTTCATTTTTATAATTATGTATAAATGTTTTAGTCAGTGTTTGCCCATTGTAGAATCTTTCCTCTCCCTGATTTACATTCTGACATTTATAATATGGTGACATTTTTACTGCTGGCAGGTGATTTCAGTGGAAGGAGATGCTGCTTGCTTTTTTTGCAGTTGGAAACAGCTGCAAACTGCTGTTATTTCCTACATGTAGCGTAAAGAATTGACAGTTTTTTGCGTGTAGCTGGGGAAGACCCAGCTGTCATGGTACACATTGGCACCAATGACAAAGTTAGTGGGAGATGGAAGGTCCTCAAAAATGATTTTCAGGGACTTGGAGATAAACTTAAAGCAAGGACCTCCAAGGTGGGATTTTCTGAGGATATTTTAAACTAGGATCTGGGAGGAGGCGGGAGGGTAAAGTCTCAATATGTAGACAAGATAAGGTAAAAAGGACAGTGGGAGCCTAACATTATGGGGGTGGAAAAGGGAGGTGGAGACAGTGTAAAGGGTAAGGAGGTTGGTAAAACTTCAAGTAGCCCATTTCATGTAACCAAAATTGGAAAATGTGGTGGTAAAAATATAAAGTGCATGGTAACCAATGCTAGGAGCCTTGCAAATAAAATGGACGAACTAGAGGTTATTCTCATTGACAAAGGGTATGACATTGTGGGAATAACTGAGACCTGGATGGATGAAAGCCATGACTGGATAGCGAATTTAGAAGGATACAATGTGTTTAGGAAAGATAGAACAGGGAAAAAGGTGGAGGGGTTTGTATCGATGAGGTGGAGGAAGATTGTGAAGATGTGGAGTCCGTTTGGGTAAATATTCATGGTGGAAATAAAGGTTGCCAATTGCTTATTGGGGTATTCTACAGGCCACCACATATTCATGAAGCTGCAGAACTGCAATTACTACAGCAGATTGAAAAAGCTGCAAGTAAAAATTAGGTCATAGTTATGGGTGACTTCAACTTTCCAGACATTGACTGGAGTATTGAGGCTACCCATTCTGGTAAAAGCAGCAGATTTCTGGCAACACTACAAGACAGTTGCCTGACTCAAATGGTAACGGAACCAACTAAGGGGAATGCGTTACTGGATTTGATCATTTCTAATAGACCAGATAATGTATCAAATGTGCAGGTTCAAGAACATTTGGGAAATAGTGATCACAACATAACGTTTGATCTGGTGACTGATGGGCAGCGGGACCACTAAAACGATTAATTTTAGAAAAGCAAAGTTCAATCAACTCAGGCAGTAACTAAGTTTGGTGAACTGGGATAATGTACTACAAGGGAAGGACACTGAAGGGAAATGGCAAGCTTTTAAACTTCGTTCAATATTGTAGTATGTATTTCCCATATGGAAACAAAATGTCTAGCAATAAAAAAGGCATCTATGGATGAATAAAAAGGTTAAAGATAAAATAAAGAGGAAAAAGAATGCCTATAAGGTCCTAAAACAGGAGGGGACGGAGGCTGCATTAAGCAATTATAAGAGTGCAATAAAGTTGTAAAAAAAAAAAAGAAATTAGGCTGGCAAAGATTGAAGCTGAAAATCAAATCTCTAGGAATATCAAATCTAACCCAAAGAAGTTTTACAAGTACGTCAACTCTAAAAAAAGAAAGGTTGACTGTATTGGACTCCTAAAGGATGAGGGTGAAAACTCAATGGTGTAGACCAAGGTAAGGCAGAGTTATTAAATGCTTTCTTTGCTTCTGTCTTCACAAGGGAAACATCACAGTTGCAAATTACAGATGCAGAAGATTCTCAATCTTCCAACTGTAATATTAAATACTTGATGCAGGAAGAAGTGAAGACAAGACTAAATACATTAAAAAATAGACAAGGCACCTGGCCCGGATGGTATGCATCCTCGGGTCCTAAGGGAATTAAGTTCAGTTATGGATAAACCCCTTTATCTTATCTTTTGTGACTCTCTTTCAACTGGCAGAGTCCCAGTGGATTGGCGTACAGCCCACATTTTCCCATTCTTTAAGAAGGGCAAAAAATCAGATCCAGGAAATTATAGACCTGTAAGCTTAACATCAGTTGTATGCAAACTATTTGAGGGGTTACTAAGGGATACTATACATTACTTCATAGTAGAAAATAATCTTATTTCTCAGCATCAATATGGGTTTACTAAAGACAGGTCCTGTTTGACTAACTTGCTCAGCTTTTATGATGTAGTGAACGCTAATGTGGATATTGGGAATGCTGTAGATGTGATATACTTGGACTTTGCAAAGGCCTTCGGCACTGTTCTGCACAAAAGTCTGGTGCAAAAGTTGAGGATGCAAGAACTGGGGAAGAGTCTGTGTGCATGGATAGGGAGCTGGCTAATGGACAGAAAACAAAGAGTTGTGGTCAATGGATCATACTCAAAATGGGTGACTGTTAGCAGTGGGTTCCCACAGGGGTCTGTACTGGGTCCAGTGCTCTTCAATTTATTTATTAATGACCTAGTCGATGCAGTAGTGAGCAATGTTGCTATTTTTGCAGATGATACAAAATTGTGCAGAATCATCAACTCTCAGGAAGATGGGTACATATTGCAACAGGATCTGGATAGGATGGCTATATGGGCACATAAATGGCAGATGAAATTCAATGTTGAAAAATGTAGTCCTGCATTTTGGTCTACCAATGGACTAGCACAATACAAAATAAACGGGGTAAAGTTGGTGACCTCAAACTTGGAGAAGGACTTAGGAGTACTCATCGACAAGTTAAATAATCGTACTCAATGCCAAGCCGCTGCAGCTAAAGCTTAAAAATTTTTTGAGATGCATTAAAAGGGAAATAAAAACTCGAGATGCTAGCATAATATTGCCCCTGTTTAACTCTCTAGTAAGGCCACATCTGGAATATGGAATTCAGTTCTGGGCACCACATTACAGGAAAGATATTGCAGTTTTAGAGCAGGTGCAGAGACGAGCAACAAAATTGATACGTGGGATGGAAGGTCTCACTTACCAAGAAAGGTTAGATAAACTGCATTTATTTAGTCTAGAGAAAAGACACCTTAGAGGGAGAGGGGATCTAATTAACATGTATAAATACATCAGAGGGCAATATAAAAGCTTGGTGGATGAGCTTTTTGTCCCTAGGCCTTCTCAAAGGACTAGAGAACATGATCTGCGCATGGAGGAAAAACGGTTTAGCCATTTATTTAGGAAAGGGTTCTTTACAGTAAGAGTGATTAAGACGTGGAATGCATTGCCACAGGAAGTAGTTATGGCAAATTCTATACCTGCATTTAAAGGGGGCTTAGATGCTTTCCTTGCGTGGAAAGACATCCATGGCTACAATTACTAGGTAATGCCTAATGATGTTGATCCAGGGATTTTATCTGATTGCCATCTGGAGTCGGGAAGAATTTTTTCCCTTTTGGGGCTAATTGGACCATGCCTTGTAAGGGTCTTTCGCCTTCCTCTGGATCAACAGGGATATGTGAGGGAGCAGGCTGGAGTTGTACTTTGTTCTCTGGTTGAACTCGATAGACATGTCTTTTTTTCAACCCAAATAACTATGGAACTATGTAACAATGCAACGAGGCTTCCACAGTGTGATGTCAGAACCATGGTCCTGACATCATACTGTGGGAGGGGTTTTACCATAATATAAGCCATACAGAGCCCTGTAATGATCTGTTTGTGAAAAGGTTTCTCATGGGAAAGGGGGTATCAGCTCCTGATTGGGATCAAGTTCAGTTCATGGTTACGGTTTCTCTTTAAGATTCTTCTTTCTGTAAAAGGTTTGCAGCATCTCCGAAAAGGTCAGAACATACAGCACTAACCCTACTGTAAGGTTATTTAACTCCTCTTCATTATTCTAACAAGAGGACAACACCATTTGGTAAAGGCCGGGGCTGTAGTGTTACATAGTTATTTGGGTTGAAAAAAGACATACGTCCATCGAGTTCAACCAGAGAACAAAGTACAACACCAGCCTGCTCCCTCACATATCCCTGTTGATCCAGAGGAAGGCAAAAAACCCTTACAAGGCATGGTCCAATTAGCCCCAAAATGGGCTGAGGTGATTTCAACAACTCCTCTTGTGTTATGCATTGTGTAATGGCACTGTCTGCTGCACATTGCATATTTGAGCTCAGTGTGTTCCAACAACACACTTCTGCATGCCTTGCTGTGTGCTATGAACTGCTGTCCAGGTGCCATGCATTCCTGTAAACTATACAACTCAGTGGTCTCCTCAGAAATGTTTTCCAGCCGGGTGGCATGAAAAAGTAGCCGGGTGGGGCGTGATGAGAGAATGCAGGGTTGTTGCTTCTTTGTGCAACTCTGCTTACAGCAAAGGAGGAGGTGAGGCGGTTGCTCACCAAAACTAGCCGGGTGCAGCACCCGGCTAAAATAGCCTGGGGAGAGCACTGCAACTACATGTGTTCGATCACAAATGAGACTATCAGAAGCCTCCCACAAACTTAAATGAATGAGTTGACCTTATGATGGAGGCACAATTGCATATCATTTCTTAGTTTTATGTTCTGGGGGGATGTATATGGTAAGCTTCCCCCCCCCCCCTGCACTGTGTGCATTTATATGCATTTTCCCCACACATGAAAAAGCATCAGATGTAATGGAGCATGTACAGTAAATCAATGGTCTGGATCACACCTAATGTGTTTTTCTTGTGCATAGGAAAAGACAACTCTTTGTGCACTACACTTTTTATATTTAAAAGCTTTTTGCATCTGTGAGATTCTGCACATTTAAACTTATACGAAAACCTGTGGTGTATGTTGGGGACCTTGAACCCACTAGTACGGCCTAAAGGTTTTCTCACTAATGGGTATGGATTGATGCTGAGAACCTGTCGTAACTCCTGACCAACTGACTGGGAGCCCTGCTATTATTAACATATACAGTAGAATGCCTGGCCTGGCCAAAGTAGTTGACTATATCAGCAGTTCACAAGATCAGTATTGTTCATACATTTTATATTCATACAGCTGCATGGTTGGGGATTAAGCTGTAGCCAGAGGTTTACTGTTAGAACATTATTTTACTCATCCCTCTGATCAAATCTATGGGATATCTATTGCCCTTAATGTTTGACCAATATTTTTGATCAAATTGCTTTTTATCCCCTTTGGGCTTTTTTAACTATCAAAATTGTGATAGATTGTAAGATCTGTGTACGACTACGAACAGGCGGTGGAGGGGTTGCCACATAGCATTGAAAGACATTGAGGGATACAATGTGATCAATGCTCAAGAATGCATATTGGCTCGTCAGTTGCTACTTTACGGTCCTTGGAAGGAGCAGTAGACCTGGAATTCCTATGCAAACTGCAAGCTTTCAAGTTTGTCTATTTGTAACTTCCGATTGTATCTCCCTATATGGAAAACTTTTTGGTTTAAAGAGACTCCGTAACAAAAATTGCATCCTGTTTTTTATCATCCTACAAGTTCCAAAAGCTATTCTAATGTGTTCTGGCTTACTGCAGCACGTTCTACTATCACCATCTCTGTAATAAATCAACTTATCTCTCTCTTGTCAGACTTGTCAGCTTGTGTCTGGAAGGCTGCCAAGTTCTTCAGTGTTGTGGTTCTGTGATGCATCTCCCCCCTCCAGGCCCCTCTCTGCACACTGCCTGTGTATTATTTAGATTAGGGCAGCTTCTCTCTTCTCTCTTATCTTTTACAAGCTGGATAAATCCTCCTCTGAGCTGGCTGGGCTTTCACATACTGAGGAATTACATACAGGCAGAGCTGTCTGCACTCTGCAGGAAGAAACAGCCTGACACTTCAGTGGAAGATAGCTGCAGGGGGAAAGAAACAAACAAATTATCTCTTGAGATTCAAAAGGAAGGGTGTATACAGCCTGCTTGTGTATGAATGTATTTTCTATGTGTGGACATACTGTACATCAACCTACTTCCTGTTTTGGTGGCCATTTTGTTTGTTTATAAACAAACTTTTTAAAACTGTTTTTAACCACTTTTAATGCGGCGAGGAGCGGCGAAATTGTGACAGAGGGTAATAGGAGATGTCTCCTAACGCACTGGTATATTTACTTTTGTGCGATTTTAACAATACAGATTCTCTTTAATGGCTTTTTCTTTTTGAGAGGTTACTCGACTTCTATGGAGTAAAAGGATTAAGTGTGTGTGTGTGTGTGTGTGTGTGTGTGTGTGTGTGTGTGTGTGTGTGTGTGTACACACACACACGTTGCAGGTGGTGTGCGCTTTGCTCTTGCTCCTTTTTTTATAATTCTTGTGTTGTGTACCCTACAACAAGCATGTAAAACTTCACTGGTTGTATTGCACATCCAGGGAGACATGCAAGATTTCTTCACCACATTGCATACAGTTTTGAGGGTTCCATACATAGATAAAAGAAAATTATGTAAAAAGACTTGTAGATGCACGTAGTACTTAGCAGCAAAATGTTGGATTTGTATAGTCTGGTAGTAATCTCCCAGAAGCTGTGCAGTGACACCGTGTGTATGTGGGTTACCCTGTCATTGTGTGACAGTACAGTTACATCCTCCCCATTCATGTTCATTAGTGGGTTGCCTGTGTTGCTCGTATTGGAAGGGAGGTACCGTCTCCTCCACCGGTATACATCTCTAGCTCTCAGAGCTGTGCGAGGAAGTGATGTGGTTACCATGGAAACACGCTGCAACTTCTGCTAAGATGAACCAACTTTTCACACTGCAGTATGTGATGCTGTTATACACTTCATGTGATCAGCAGTCATGTCTCGGTCAGAGCCTTTGACTTCATTAAGCTGCGGTGCTATGTGTGGCAACCCAGAGCAGCCAAAAAACTGTGATTAAGAAAGCCCTACAGTGTTCTCCCCAGGCTCTTTTAGCCGGGTGCTCCACCCGGCTAGTTTTGATGAGCACCCGGCTGTCATTAGCTCACCTCCTCCTATGCTGTAAGCAGAATTGCTCCGTGGAAGCGCTGGCCCTGCATTCTCTCATCTCATCCACCCGGCTACTTTCTCATGCCACCCGGCTGGAAAAAATTTCTGGGGAGAACACTGCCCTATTTGTGCAAGCTGATGTGGGGAGCCAAGTTATTTTCAGCCAGCATACTATCTGCATGCTGTCTGTATGCTCACCAATCAGTTTAGTGTCATCTGTTCATAGTTGATCTGCCGGATGGAGTGGGCAAAATTCCTGCTATTGGTTGCTTGTCATTGAGCTACTACTTTTTTTTTTTTTTTTGGAAACACTATTGTCCGATATGGCTAAACCTGTCCATCAAATGTTTCAATCGAGTTTGGTGTGTGTACATGGCTTTAAAGGGAAGGTTCAGGGAGGGGAGTGAAAAAATAAAAATTAATTTCCACTTACCTGGGGCTTCCTCCAGCCCGTGGCAGGCAGGAGGTGCCCTCGGCGCCGCTCCGCAGGCTCCCGGTGGCCGACCCGACCTGGCCAGGCCGGCTGCCAGGTCGGGCTCTTCTGCGCTCCAAGGCCCGGCACTTCTGCGTCCCACGCAGCCGCGCTGACGTCATCGGACGTCCACCGGGCTCTACTGCGCAGGCGCAGAACTACCGCGCCTGCGCAGTAGAGCCCGGCGGACGTCCAATGACGTCAGCGCGGCTGCGTGGGACGCAGAAGTGCCGGGCCTTGGAGCGCAGAAGAGCCTGGCCAGGTCGGGTCGGCCACCGGAGACCACCGGGAGCCTGCGGAGCGGCGCCGAGGGCACCTCCTGCCTGCCACGGGCTGGAGGAAGCCCCAGGTAAGTGGAAATTGATTTTTATTTTTTCACTCCCCTCCCTGAACCTTCCCTTTAAAGGACAACTGTAATAAGAGGGATATGAAGGCTGCCATATTTATTTCCATTTAAACTATACCAGTTTCCTGGCTGTGCTGCTGATCCTCTACCTCATTACTTTTAACAATAGACCCTGAGAAATCATGCAGATCTGGTGTTTCCGACATAATTGTCAGATCTGACAAGATTACTACTGCAACCAGTTAGACCAGCAGTGCTGCCAGACAACTGGTATTGTTTTAAAAGGAAATAAATATGGCAGCCATTATTATTATTATTATTATTATTATTATTCTATCATCGCTCTCGTTAGTTGTGCTTCAATCCCAGGAACTGGGTACATGATGCACCTTTAAAAATATTCTTTAACAGGCTCCTTACATTTTTCCCGCTTGCACGTGGATGAAACAGACTGGCTCCCAAATTCCATGCTAATTTGCCCTCCCTCTCTACAGCCCTTTTTACACTTGCTTGTAAGTAAGTTGTTTTGCTGTAGCTTACCTGCACTGCAGTAAAAGCGGAGGGACGAGGGTATTGATCATTTAGATTGTTAAATTGATCCAGTATTTGTTGAAGATCATTCCTCTTGTGGTAGCTAGAGATGATGTCCACCTCTTCTCCAGCGCGCGGAGCTTCTTAGTAGTATGGCGTTTTCAAAAACAACTCATTCAATAATTACAACAAAACTTTCGTTATCAGCAGGTACCTGCGGCTTAGTTTTTGTACAAGCTCTTGTATTTGTATGCATCGCAAAGGTGTGTGCTGCTTTGTTCTGACCCCTGTTGCTAGGCAACCTGTCTGCATCCCAGAAGTAGGTTAATTGGAAAGATGCACAGGATTGCACATATGTGTCTTGAACGAAAGTTTTTAATTTGTGAAATGTGCTTAGTATTTATCAATGCAGGCTGTTTATAATAATAATTATTATTATTATTATTATTATTAATGGAATAAGCAGACATGGAAATGTCTAAATAGTAAAGCATTGTCTGTTATTTGTATTTCCTTTTTTTTGTTTTGGATTTTAGGCTAATTTCGCACAGGTGTGTTGCATTCAACATATACCACTAAAAACATTTGTGGTGGTGTGCAATGTAACGCAGGCAAAGAAGCAACTGGCCAGTGTGTATTGTTATTGATGAACATTTTTGCCCGTCAAGGTGTAGGATTATAGCAACGCACATGTACTGCATAGTAGCAGCTGAATCACTTGTATCACAGTGCAACTGATGAGGTGTGAGCTGTTCATAGACTTCGAATTGCACCACCTTACAGATTGCCCAGCAAGCTCATGGTGAACCGGAATTCCTATGTGTATATAAGGGCCCTTTTTACACCTCCCTGTATTTTGTGATCAGATTCAGATCGCTAGTGAATCGCAAAAAGCAGGGTACATTCAAATGAATGAAAACGGCAGCGGCCATTACCATTAGTGCAATCCAATTGTGTTGCGATTTCATCCTGATCGCAGTTGTTGTCCTGCTGCGATTATACGGAGCAGAGTTCTCCCCAGATAATTTTTCCAGCCGGGTGGCATGAAAAAGTAGCTGGGTGGGGCGAGATGAAAGAATGCAAGACTGATGCTTCTGTGTGCAACTCTGCTTAAAGAATAGGAGGAAGTGAGCCGATGACAGCCGGGTGCTCACCAAAACCAAAAGAGCCTGGGGAGAACACTGCGGAGTATGAAAAAATCTCTACTACGCATGTACAGAACTCTTCCGTCTGCGGGAGCGTGATCGAGCACACGCTCGGCCATCGACTTGCCAGCCAGCTGGTAGAGTATTGCAGCGGAGGACTGGAGGGACATTTATTTATTTTTTTACACTACAGTTAAGGTTCCTTTTAACTAAACAAAGCCCAAGTAGGCATAAGTGAAGGCCCCGATTAGAACAATCCTCTCTTGCTCTATGTGCTGCACTCTAGTCCTGGCCAACAGTCTTGATCACCTATTCACTAAGATCTCACCACTGCTTACCTTAAATGGTTCTGAGTGCAGCCGTACAAATGTCTGCTTGTTTCTCTGGCACAGCTGTGCTTAAAGAACCTCAGACTTGATACAGCATAAAGCAGAGCTACTTTTCCAATTAATATTATTCTGGATAATTTCCAATTAATATTATTTACCGGATAGTCAGTCAGTCTTACGAATAATGTTTTGGGAGAGGAAATGGGGCTCCCACCCCCTCAGCAGGTTAAATGGAAATGGTATTGCAAAAGATTATATTATGGAGGGAAAAGTACAGTAGTTAGTAAATTGTAAGTAATAGTTCTCTTAGATCACGTAGTGGTAGCAATACATGTTTCAGTAAAAAGGATCGATTCTGCTTCTGCTCCGAAGATAATTTAACCCCTTCCGTACCAGCAGTCTCTAGCCCCTTAAGGACGAGAGGCTGCTGGTACCACAAAACGGCGCTTACTGAGGAATTGCAGCACATACTCGCCGCTCACACTGCTTTGCTATTGGAGCAGGTCCCTCTCTCTGCCATGGCTGTGATGGCAGAGCTCTGTGCACCAGTCTTATTGGCTCCTGACCCTGTCCATCAATGTAAGCTGATGGGATTGGCTCATAGTGATCACGTGAATAGGAGCCAATGAAATCTGCTCCTAACCGACTCACGGAGCTCTGCCATCATATTAACGTCAGGGCGAGTGAACTGCGGCAGGTGCAAAGTGGCGGACATAGATTTCAACCAACACGGTCTGGAAGAAGTCAACCTCAAATCTCATTGATCGAATGATAATCCAGTAAGGCTGGTTAGAACATTTGCACTAATTTTGATTTTGAACTTTTAGTGTAGCAAGTTCTGTTGAGTTTTTTTTTTTTTTTTTTTTTTAAACTGGTCAGCATGCTAGCCTGATAGAAATTGCACTTGGTGGTAGACTTGAAATTCATTATTTTAAATTGTTCTGTTGCCAGTCTATCCTATCTACTTTTCTGTAGACTGTTTCACCAACAGACAAATTCTGGCAACCTCACTTAAAAGCAAAGGTTGTCCATAGGTTTCTTATTTAAGAATCAAACAAACTCGGCCAGGGCAGATCATCACAGGGGTGGTGCACTGAGTTTCTCCTGTTGCCATTAAATATCCTTGAAGTGGTTTGAAACTCAGCATTTCCTCTTTGTTCTAAAAGATTATTTACAGCATAAAATCTGCTACCACATAGAACAGCATTCAAATAGTTAAACACAGCACTTTGTTTTTCATTGGAAAGCTCCTTGCCTTAGTGGGTAGCTTCTGGCTGCAACCAAAGACATAACATTGTTTTGTTTACATTCCTTTGTCAGGTACATTAATAAACATTAGCAAACTGCCAAAGCTGTACTGAGCTAGATTGATTTTATTATAAAAATACAGCAGCCATGCAATATATTACAATGGCAGCTTTCAGAGCATATAAACTTTACTTTGGAAATTTGTAGACAGACAATATACTGTAGACTTGTGCTCAGAAGTAAATATGGTAACTGTATAGGTAATAAAACATAGGAAAACATATTGTCAGGTTTTTTCCCACTTAGAGAGTGGATTTTGGAAACCACATTGAGACAAAAAATGTTTTGTTTAAAAGATGCAAAATGATGTGTATATGATGTGTGTATGGCCTGCGTAATGCTTGAGCATAGAGATACAGCTGTTGCACTTGTAGCCTTGATTATTTTTTGGTAGTTTACAAACTTATTATGCAGCTGGTTTTGTGTTTGATGTTCTATACACTTATTGGAACAGCTAGCTTTACCTTTCTAGGAGAGAGCAGTTGTGGTTTCCTTTAGTAATCATTAGCGAATGCCACTGGAGAGAGGACTTTGCTCTTTGCTTTGTTGTCTTGAAGGATCCTGCTTGCTTCAGGCTGAGAGGACAGGTGAAGTGTCCCGTTAGCGTTAGGGTACTGTTGCTGCTGTAGCATTGCTTTGTCACACTTCCACCGGTTGGAACCTTCCATCTGCTTGTTGATCAATCACAAATTTGTGCTGAATAACATCCGACTAAACTCTGTATTATGCGTTTTTATATCAGCCTTGAACAGACATTAAACACTGGGTAGTCACGGCTTCTTAAAAAAAACAAATATCCAACTGTGGTTTGTTTTTTTCTTCCTCTAATTGTTTTCGATGTAGCTGGCTCCTGAATTGGACAGGCTACTTCACAAATTCTGTATTAATCTGTCCAACTCTTTTTAAACAGACTGTATAACTTTTTAACACTTCCCCTAGTGGGTATTTATTTCGGGAGGTGGAAGCCTCTGGATCCCATCGAGGCTTCCATTATCGTCCTGAGATGCTAGTGGTCCCTGAATGGCGGACATGTAAATATTCACCTGCTTCAGTGCAGGCACAGTACCCCCCCTCCAGGGGACGTTTTTAAAGTTACAGATCCTCTTTAAACTCCCTGGCGGTATGATTATTTCTAGATTATTTTTCCAAAAGCTTTGCAATTTTTTCACAAGCTTTCAGACCCTAAAAATGATACCGCTTGATAGATCTGTGGCAGCCCTGCACATTCCACACCTCCAATGGATCCAACTCGGGATTACTGCTCTGAGCTGTGGATTTCCATCACGAGCCTGATTCGAGGTTACCGCCAAGGAGGTTAAAGGAAGTCTGAAATGTAGCACAAGTTTAGAATGACGCCTGGTTTATGATGATATTAGAAGGAAGGGCGGAGTGATGCAGGGGTTGGACATCTGCCTGCTAAAGCCAGGACTTGGTTGTCATGGAGCATTGATTCCTGTGCCATATCCACTGTCTTCTCTAGTGTCTAGTAAGAAAAAGTAAAGTTTTCTTCCTGCATATTATGAAACTTCACAGGTGTTTGTGGTGGATGGAAAAGCTTATACTCCAAATGAGGCTTTGCATGGCTACCTCTCTTTCGTAGGAGCAGCTTATTACTCCATTTATTTATTGAACAATCTTGTGCATAGAAATGGTTCAGCCACTAAAAGCTTTTTATTTATGGTACCTTTTATGTAGTACTGCCCAACAAGTGAGTGACACATGCTTAAAGAGAACATGAGATGGGACTCCAGGCTATATTTATACTTACCTAGAGCTTCCTTTAGTCCCATGGGGCTTGAGGGCTCCCTCGACATCCTTCTAATACTCTCCAGCCATCTCCTCACTCCTGTGCATGCGGGGTGCACCGCTCGTCACGCTCCTACAGCTCCCAAGCACGGGAGTGTGGCTGGCCCAGTGCATGCACAGGAGCGCGGGGCTGGCCAGTTTTCCAGGGAGAATTAGAGAACGGAGCTGCCTGAGTGGGTGTCGGTAATTATACATATAGCCTGGAGTCCCATCTTGGGCACCCTTTTACGTTTGTGAAGGAGATGTTTTCATTACAGGAAAGCCATAGGTTGCCCCCCAAAAAGGTCAGATGTGTTGCCAGAGCTCATATCTCTACCTGAACAGAGAGGGATATAGAGACAGCAAGATTTAATTTACGTTTAAACAATACCAGTTGCTTGGCTGTCCTGCTAATCTCCTTGGCTGCAGTATTATCTGTATGATACACCTGAAATAAGCATGTGGCAAATCCAGTCAGAGCACCTAATCTGTATGCTTGTTCAGGGTCATGGCTAAAAGTATTAGAGGCAGAAGGTCAGCAAGACTGTCAGGCAACTGGTAAATAAATATGGCACCCTCCATCAGGGCTGTGGAGTCGGAGTCGGGGCAATTTTGGGCACCCGGAATTGGAGTTGGCGTCGTGGTTTCGTAAACTGAGGATTCGGAGTCGGATGATTGTTGTACAAAATCCACAGCCCTGTTAAGTATTATGCTGAATACACACGGTGCGTTCGCGCACTCGATTTCTCGCTCGATTCCCGTCGATTCGTTTATTTCCAACATGTCCGATTTGGATTTCGATGGATCATTAGGTCGATTTGGCATACTTTGCATGCGAATCGACCTAACGATCCATTGAAATCCAAATCGGACTTGTTGGAAATAAACGAATCAACGGGAATCGAGCGGGAAATCGAGTGCGCGAACGCACCGTGTGTATTCAGCATTAGACTAAGGAGTCGAGGAGTCAGTCGGAGCCATTTTGGGTACCCGGAGTTGGAGTCGGAGTCGTGGTTTCACAAACCGAGGAGTATGAGTTGGAGTCGGAAGATTTTTGTTCCGACTCCACAGCCCTGCCCTCCATATCCCTCTCACTTCAGGTGTTTAACATCCAGAGAAATGGAGGGAGATGTTGAGATTGATCTGGCTCTGCAGAGCTGCCAATAGCAAGCATCCATTATTTTATTTGTCTGCCTATTGGGCAAACACTGCACATTTTTGTTTCTCTGTGTTTTTAACACATTGTGTTCTCTTTTTAACAGGTAGTAATAATGTTCCAGCTTCCTGTAAATAACCTGGGCAGTTTACGGAAAGCCAGGAAGACTGTGAAGAAGATCCTGGGAGATATCGGGCTTGAGTACTGTAAAGAGCATGTAGAGGTGAGTCGCCTTCAGTTCTGTTTGGCAGGAAAAGTGTAGTGGTCGGAACAAGATCAGTGTTCTCCCCAGGCTCTTTTAGCCGGTTGTTCCACCCGGCTAATTTTGGTAAGCACCCAGCTGTCATCAGCTTGTCTCCTCATACTCTTCCTATGCTGTAAGCAGAGTTGCACAGAGAAGCACCTCCCCTGCATTCCTCCCATCTCCCACCCGACTGCTTGTTCATGCCACCCAGCTGGAAAAAAATTCTGGGGAGAACATTGACGATGGCTGCCATCTTTATTGGCATTTAGTAACTACAAATGGCCCGGGCATTGTGCTGACGCTTTTCCTTGAGTATTGTCGGCATCACCCAGCTGGAACAAGCAGGACACCTGATCTACTGGCTGGTTCAGGTGTCTTGAGTCACAAAGCTTTTCAGGCAGATGGGTCACACAACAGCAAAGAAATCC
Organism: Hyperolius riggenbachi; assembly: GCF_040937935.1. NCBI lineage: Eukaryota > Metazoa > Chordata > Amphibia > Anura > Hyperoliidae > Hyperolius > Hyperolius riggenbachi. Next base: position 192,372,463 of record NC_090657.1, read on the forward strand.
TTCCATACTTCTCACTTCAGCATTATGTTGAAAAAAGACCCTTTTGGTTAAGTTATAATCTAGTTTTTGAGCACTGTTTAAAAAGCACTGCAGCTAGGCTAAAGACACATTGCAGAGCGCTTTTGATCCATCAGCTTTGTTTTGTTTACAGTGTGAAAGGTCTAGAACAGTGGCTGCCAAACGTATTGACTTGTGGGACATACAGTGAGCTTAAAGGAAAACTGAAGTGAGAAGAATATGGAGGCTGCTATATTAATTTCCTTTTCAAAAATACCAGTTGCCTGGCTGCCCTGCTGATCTATTTAGCTGCAGTAGTGTCTGAATCACAGCAGAAACAAGCATGCAGCTAATCTTGTCAGATCTGATTTATGTCAGAAACACCTGATCTGCTGCATGGTTGTTCAGGGTCTATGGCTAAAAGTATTAGAGGCAGAGGCTCAGCAGGATAGCCAGGCAGCTGGTATTGTTTTAAAGGAGATACATATGGCAGCCTCATATACCTCTCCCTTAAGATATCCTTTCAATGTAATGGGCAGAGTTTTTTTTTGTTTTTTTCTTCATGGTGTCCTCACTAAGTTCCCTTCACCTCAGGTCGTAATGTTTTTGAACTTTGTCTGCCTTCAGTTTGTGCTTTTCTGTTATGGTATTTGTTTGGGTTGGAAAAGCACCATTGTTGGCATCAGAAGCCCGTTTAGACTTTAATAGATAAAGCATTTTAGAGAGGTGTTGTGGAAGATTGAACGTGTGTATTTCTGTGATCCTATGCACCCTCAAAGGATGTTTTTCTGTCCACTGCGGTTCAATATATTTGAAATAAAGAGCTGTCATTTTGGAGTTGTATTCTAACACCTTGTTCTTCTCAACAGGAATTTAAGCAGTTTGAACCTAATGACTTCTATGTAAAGAACACCTCCTGGGATGATGTGGGACTTTGGGATCCATCACTCACAAAGAGTCACGTATGTATCTCCGTTATGATAGACTAAGCACAGCACATAGAAATTCTCTCTGCATACTCAAAGGAAATTGTATTATGACCAGTCCATTATTTAAGAGGCACCTTAGTGTGCTATCAAGATTGATACTTATGACTGTATTTCCTGAGCTTCTATTGGCTGGAGGTTGAGGCCTGGCTAGAATAATTTAAAAACTGACTATCGCGTAATAAAAGTTTACAACCTGTGCCATATTGGACCACATAGTGGGTCAGTTAAGGGATACTTAATTAGCAGTTGAGCGGTTGAAGCAGTGCTTGTGCATCTGTAGTGATTATTTTTTGACTGTTTCAGACTATACTAAAATTGTGTGCAATTAGGGAAACCCCAGTATTAATACTTTTTTGTTGGGTGAAAAAGTGATAACTCCCCAGCATGTCTCTTTCGCTGGTATTTTCAAAAATCAGCAACAGTCCTATCCCTTTTTACGTTCTGTATTATAGTAAGGTAAATAATCCCATTTAATTGACAAGGCTGTTATTAATTTATCATTGTTACATAGTTTGGTTGAAAAGACATTCATCCATCAAGTCCTACCAAAAAAATAAATACAGTAAAATAAAAATGAAATACTGAAAAGAGCTAGGTGGACGGACCTCAGAACTCAGGGCGGTGAAGTTTCATTTTGATAACTTAAAGAATACCCGAAGCGACGTGAAATAATGATAGACGTGTATGTAGCACACAAATAATTATGCGGTGTTCCTTTTTTTCTTTCTCTGCCTGAAAGAGTTAAATATCAGGTATGTAAGTGGCGTACTCAGTCCTGACTCAGACAGGAAATGACTACAGTGTGACCCTCACTGATAAGAAATTCCAACTACAAAACACTTTTCTAGCAGAAAATGGCTTCTCAGAGCATGAAAGAGGTAAGAAGGGGAATTTCTTATTACTGAGGGTCACACTGTAGTCACTTCCTGTCTGAGTCAGGACTGAGTCAGCCACTTACATACCTGATATTTAACTCTTTCAGGTAGAGAAAGAAAAAAAAGTAACACAGCATAGATATTTGTGTGATAGGCACTAAATACCCATGTCTATCTCATTATGTCACATGCCACTTCGGGTATCCTTTAAAAATATGCTTTTTTTTTTTTTTGTGTGTGTGCAGCTAACATTCTTTAGTTTCCATTTACTCAGCACCTGATTGGGTGTTTGAAAGTGGCACAGTGAAACTTCATTGCCTATTCACTTAAAGAGACTCTGTAACATCAAAAACCTCCCCTGGGGGGGTACTCACCTCGGGTGGGGGAAGCCTCCGGATCCTAATGAGGCTTCCCACGCCGTCCTCTGTCCCACGGGGGTCTTGCTGCAGCCCTCCGAACAGCCGGCGACAGACCCGACTGTAGATTCAATATTTACCTTTGCTGGCTCCAGCCGGGGCGCTGTGGCTGCTTTCGGCTCGGAAATAGACGGAAATACCCGATCTCCGTCGGGTCCGCTCTACTGCGCCGGCGGTGGAAACTTGCACCTGCGCAGTAGAGCAGACCCGACGGCGATCGGGTATTTCCACCTACTTCGGAGCCGACAGCCGTCAGAGCGCCTGCGCAGGAGCCGGGAAGGTAAATATTGACGTCACCGCTGCAAGGAGGGCTGCAGCGAGACCCCTGAGGGACGGAGGACGGCGTGGGAAGCCTCATTAGGATCCGGAGGCTTCCCCCACCCGAGGTGAGTACCCCCCAGGGGACGTTTTGACGTTACAGTTCCTCTTTAAAGGGAACCTTAAAGAGAATCTGTATTGTTAAAATCGCACAAAAGTAAACATACCAGTGCGTTAGGGGACATCTCCTATTACCCTCTGTCACAATTTCGCTGCTCCTCGCCGCATTAAAAGTGGTTAAAAACAGTTTTAAAAAGTTTGTTTATAAACAAACAAAATGGCCACCAAAACAGGAAGTAGGTTGATGTACAGTATGTCCACACATAGAAAATACATCCATACACAAGCAGGCTGTATACACCTTTCCTTTTGAATCTCAAGAGATCATTTGTATGTTTCTTTCCCCCTTCTGCTCTCATGCACTGAAATTTCAGGCTGCTCTTTTCTTCCTGCAAACAGCTTTGCCCTTGTCTGTAATTCTTCAGTATGTGAAAGCCCAGCCAGCTCAGAGGACGATTTATCCAGCTTGTAAAAGATAAGAGAGAAGAGAGAAGCTGCTCTAATCTAAACAATACACAGGCAGTGTGCACAGAGGGGCCAGGAAGGGGGAGTTCATAGCAGAACCACAACACTGAAGAACTTGGCAGCCTTCCAGACACAGGCCGACAAGTCTGACGGGAAAGATACATTGATTTATTACAGAGACTGTTATAGTAGAAAGTGCTGCAGTAAGCTAGAACACATTAGAATAGCTTTTGGAACTTGTAGGATGATAAAAAACAGGATGCAATTTTTGTTACGGAGTCTCTTTAAAGTGTACCAGAGACGTTGGATAGTAAAGATTTGATACTTACCCGGGGCTTCCTCCCGCCCCATAAACACGTCTGAGTCCCATGCTGTCCTCCCACGGTCTGCTGTTTAGCCGCGATCAGCCCCAGGAACCTGCTCAGTCGCATCCAGTCTAGGTCTTCTGCACATGTGCGGACCTCCTGCACATGCGCGGTAGACCCAGTCTCGCGCAACTGAGCATATTACTGGGGCTAAACGGCAGACCGTGGAAGGACGCCGTGGGACTCGCATGTGTTTATGGGGCGGGAGGAAGCCCCGGGTAAGTATCAAATCTTTACTATCCAGCGTCTCTGGTTTTCTTTAAGTGGGAAAAAAGATGGTAGATGGGAAATATTGCGCTACTCAAACGGATGGACCAGCAAGTAGTTGACTCTGTATCGCACTCTAGCGACTCCTCAATGCTTGGCTGTATAGCAGGACTTGTAAAAGAGAAACAAAAACGTAGCGCTCCATAGTGTGACGAAGGGGTCGATATGCCAAAACACGTAGCGATGTCACCAGTACAAGTTAGCGCCACGGCAGGCACCTCTGGTCTCCCTTCTATCTGGACCCAAGCTGCTATTGGCCACAGCAGTTCTCAGGGTGCACCCGGTTAGATGCTGTCTGTAGGGCTTGCATGCACTGATATACGCCTGTGTTTTAGCATCACATAGTGCATTTGTATTACACAGTTTTTACCTTTATTAAAGGTTATTACACTACGAAGTGCTCCGCCTCTTTTTGTTTATCGTGGAAAAAAAGATGTCTGCTAAACTGAGGCTTCTTCTAGCCCCCTGCAGTCATTCTGTGCCTTCACTGTCCTTCCAAGCTCCTCCCTTCAGCTGCAGCGACCCCCTTTGAAAACTATCTGACTCGGCCAGTCGTGGGCTAGTGCATGCACGTGACTCCTTGATCACCCCCCTAGGCCAGGAGCGTTATGGGCAGTAGCAATTATTACATACTGTGCAAATTGCAGAGTGGAGTAATGTTATACATCTAGCTTTCTGGTTACCAGATATCTGGTTACTGTGAACAAACCTCTACATTCCTTTCCTGTATAGCAGGGGTGTCCAAACTTTTAAGCCAAGGGCCATATTGCCATTCTTGAGAATGCATAATCAAACACAATTTTTGTTGTTTGCTGTTAGGTACTCTGTTACTGTATTTTTTGGACTACAAGACTCACCTTTTCTCCTCCAAAAGTGGGAAAAGAAAGTCACTACTTCTTGTAGTCCAAATGCAAGCGAGCTCCTGACTTGAGTGCCTGCTAATATGAATCTCCAACCGGCAATGTCCGGGACTCCCTGTACTGTGCCCATGCAGAGGGAGACGCAAAGGGGCATAGAATAGGACACTAGTTGGGTACAAAGGGGAAGAGAGGACAACACAGGGAGACAGGAGCTAAAGGGGACATAATCCACAAGATGCCCCTCACGTTTGCACCACGTTTAGTACATTTTTTTTTTCCTCTGGTTGTTGTCCTCTAAACCAAGGTGCATCTTATGGTCAGGAGCGTCTTATAGTCTGAAAAATATGTTAATGAAATCATCCCCAGAGCAAACTAAGCGATAGGTTGAAGTAGGCTTGATGGCATAAAATAGTTCTTGCAGAAATAAAATCATCCCATCTATTATGCATTACTTAGACCCTTTCTACATATACTCAATTACTTCTTTAAAGTACTTTAATTTTATCTGTGGTCTAACATTAAAAAAGTGGACCTGAACTCTTACACAGGACAGAGGGAGAACCTAGAGAAATTCACCCTGTATGCATTTAGAGAGTTTAGCCTGTCTAATCCCCCCTATTTGTGTCAAGTTGTAATTTTATCTCTCCCCTGTGTCACATGACTGCCACATCAGAGATGGCAGATAAGCTCATTTGAAAGCACTTGATGTAATGCCCTGAACACGCTAAAAAAAAAAGTTGCTTGCTATTGTTCACTCAACTGATAAGATTGATAAGACGTCAATCCAACTGTTGGATTGATGTCTTATCAGTTGTGTGAACAATAGCAAGCAACTTTTTTTTGGTTGTTGAACTTGTTTCACAACAAAAGTTGTTTGATAATTGTGCTGCATAAAAGATTACTGTTGAGCGTGTGTATGGGGCATTCACAGTATGTCTGCATCCATGAATCGGGAAGTAGAAACATGGCAGATTTTAGGATTTGTATCAGCTGCAACAAGGAAATGTTTTCCTTTACATGTTATTATGCTGTTTTCTTTTAGAGCAGAGAGGACTTTCTGAGTTCAGGTCTGCTTTAAACACAGCATATTAACAAGTAAATCCATCTTACAGTTTTCAAAGTACTGGAAGGGCTAAAGGTGCATACACACACACTACTGAAAGGAACGACTGGTCCGTCAGACCCTCCTGCTGGGCAGATCGTTCAGAAACAGCCTTATCAGTCTGCCCACAGCGCGTACACAAGCTCTACTGTCGGCAGAACGCCCGCCCAGCAGGAGGGTCTGACTGACCCATCGTTTCAGTAGTGCGTGTGTACGCACCTTAAGACTCAAGCTTTTTACCTCATTTACCTGCTTACTGATAAGCTTCCCTTGCCTATCCAGGATTATCAGATAGTGTTGAATGAAAGTGTACAGTAATAAACTGCAAAAAAATGCAGAAAAGTTTCTGCTGTATCCAGATGGGAGAACTCTCTCTGCTTTATTTGCTGACTAATTACTTAAAGGACATGTACATCTGAGCCACATTAAAAAAAAATAATCTACTTGCTCCAACCCCTTGCGGTCGATCTGTGCCCTCGCTGCAGCTCCGCTCCCCGCCGGTGGCCCCATCAGGTGCAAGATGCCCGCTGCGCCTGCGCAAGTGGCTCTGGGAGTTGTGCTGACGTTATCTGGACTGTTCTGCGCCTGTGCAGTCCGGATGAAGTCAGCATGCGGCTCACTGAGTCACACTAAGGCGCAGTAGATGTTGACCTGGCGAGGTCGGCATCTGCACGGGGAGGGGGAGCCATCGGAGCTGCGACAAGGGCTGGAGGAAGCCCCATGTAAATAGATTTCTGTTTTTCAATTACCTCGGACCTTCCCTTTTTAAAGTGATCCTTAAAGAAAATCTGTAACGAAAAAAAACCTCCCTTGCGTGGGGCAAGCCTCCCGATCCCATTGAGGCTTCCCCCGTCCTCCTCAGTCCCACGGTGGCGGCGAAAATCCTCCCGGAGCGACGGCGATGTAAATATTTACCTCTGTGGCTCCAGCGCAGGTGCAGTATCCGCTCTTCCCACGGAGATAGGCTAAAATAGCTTATCTCCGTCTGGCCGCTGTACTGCGCAGGCGCAAGTCTTCTGCGCAGTAGAGCGGACCTGACAGAGATCGGCTATTTCTGCCCATCTCCATAAGAAGACCCAAAACAGCACCCCCGCTGGAGCTTGGAAAGGTAAATATTGAACAGGCTCAGTGTTCTCCCCAGGCTCTTTTAGCCGGGTGCTCCACCCGGCTAGTTTTGGTGAACACCCGGCTGTTATCTCACCTCCTCCTATGCTGTAAGCAGAGTTGCACACAGAAGCACCGGCACTGCGTTCATTCATCTCGCCCCACCCGGCTACTTTTTCATGCCACCCGGCTGAAAAAAAATCTCTGGGGAGAACACTGAGGCTGTCGGATTTGTCGTGCCGGCTTTGAAGGGCTGCAGCGAGACCCCGTGGGACCGAGGAGGACGGGGGAAGCCTCATTAGGATCCCGAGGTGAGTACCCCCCAGGGGACATTTTTCTCGTTACAGTGTCTTTTTAACCCTAATAAAAATACTTTGTTTTACTCACATGGGGCTTCTACCAGCCCCCTGCAGCCGTCCTGTGCCCTTGCTGTCACTCCTGTCCCCTGCTGCCAGCGTTTTCGGCGGACAGACTACCTGCGCAGGCCTAGTAATGCATCATCTACCTTGTGTTCCTGTCTGCATTAGCGCTATTGCGGACGAGATTGCAAAGACTATGCGTTGCCAGACCTGTCGGCCAATCGAAACTGGCTGGCGGCGGGGGAAAGGAGGGATCCACGAGTGACAGAAAGGGCACGGGACTGCTGGAGGGGCTAGTAGAAGCCCCAGGTGAGTAAAATAATTTTTTTTTATAAGGCTTAACCAGCTGAGCGGTCTGGACGAGCTCAGCTCGTCCAACACCGCCAGCGGCTGCCGCTCAGGCCCTGCTGGGCCGATTTTGATGAAATAAAAAGCAGCACACGCAGCCGGCACTTTGCCAGCCGCGTGTGCTGCCTGATCGCCGCCGCTCTGCGGCGATTCGCCGCGAGCAGCGGCGAAAGAGGGCCCCCCTAGCCGCCTGAGCCCTGCGCAGCCGGAACAAAAAGTTCCGGCCAGCGCTAAGGGCTGGATCGGAGGCGGCTGACGTCACGACGTCGGCTGACGTCGATGACGTCACTCCGCTCGTCGCTATGGCGACGATATAAGCAAAACAAGGAAGGCCGCTCATTGCGGCCTTCCTTGTTTATTCTGGGCGCCGGAGGCGATCGGAAGATCGCCTCCGGAGCGCCCTCTAGTGGGCTTTCATGCAGCCAACTTTCAGTTGGCTGCATGAAATAGTTTTTTTTTTATTTAAAAAAACCCTCCCGCAGCCACCCTGGCGATTTAATCAGAACGCCAGGGTGGTTAAAGAGAGTCTGAAGCGAGAATAAATCTCGCTTCAGACCTCATAGCTAGCAGGGGCATGCGTGCCCCTGCTAAAACGCCGCTATAGCGCGGCTTAACGGGGTTCCCTGTCCCCCCAAACCCCCTCCGTGCAGCGGGGGAGCGCTTCCTGGTTGGGGCAGGGCTAACCGCCGCAGCCCTGCCCCATGCGCGTCTGTCAGACGCGTATCTCCGCCTCTCCCCCGCCCCTCTCAGTCTTCCTTCACTGAGAGGGGCGGGGGAGAGGCGGCGATGCGCGTCTGATAGACGCGCTGGGAGGCAGGGCTGCAGCCGTTAGCCCTGCCTCCAGGAAGAGACAGCCAGCGACCATTTTACGACCCAAGTATTGCGGGGGGTGGGTTGGGGGTGAAGGGACGTGCCCCTGCTATATATGAGAGCTGAAGCGAGATTTAGTCTCGCTTCAGTGTCTCTTTAAGAGCATCTTTAAAGAGAATCTGAAGCGAGATTAAAACTCGCTTTTCACCTTATATTCAACAGAGGCATGTTTGCCCCTGCTAAAGCACTGCTATCCCGTGGCAGACCGGGGGGGGGGGGTCTTTACACCCCAAATCCCCTCCGTGGTGTCCGGGGATCGCTTCCTGTTGAGGCAGGGCTAATGGCCGCAGCCCTGCCTCTCAGCGCTTCTATCAGCGCTGATCGCCGCCTCTCCCCCGCCCCTCAGTCTACCTTCACTGAGAGGGGCGGGGGAAAGGCGGAGATCCGCCCCTGATAGACTCGCATGGAGGCAGAGCTACAGCCGAAAGCACTGCCTCCATGAGCAGCAAAATCTACGACCAAGTTGGTTGTGGATTTTGCAGGGGGGGATTTGGGGTGTAAACACCCCTCGTTCTGCCGCGGGATAGCAAACATGCCTCTGTTAAGTAGAAGGTAAAAAGCAAGTTTTAACGTCGCTTCAGAGTCTTTTTAAGACTCCTGCAGCTTGCAATATCGTTATGCATTAGAGTAAGTTTGTAATTTTGGGTATAATCCCACTTTAACCAGTCAGTACCAGTTGCTGTAAACTTAGATTATACATCGTATACAGGCTGTGGGGGGAAAGGGTTTGTATACCATAGGAGTCCTAATGGCATCAAATTGGCAAAGCCATTAATGCATTATAAAGGTATTCTTAATCAAATATGAATTTGGGGCTAATAGAACACATGAATGCTGTAATTGTTACTTTTAACACTAGATTACCTTTGTGGTTCCTATAATTAATTTAGTTAAAATGTCGCCAAAAACCCCAAACATTTAATGTGTAAGTATATGTATAAAATGTACGCGTTCCCCCCCCCCCCCCCCCCCCCCAAAAAAAACACTAAGGGCTCGTTTCCATTAGTGCGGCGTGCGTCTCGTAGACGCACGCCGGCACTGAGCGGGTGGGCGGGATCGCAGGCGAATCCCATGAGCTGGGATTCACAGCCTCCGCCGCAAATTCTGCGGGGGGTTCCGGCTGAATCGCTCCCGCAAGCGATTTGGCCGCGGCGCCGTTATCCCCTATGGCAGTTTCCCCGCGCGATTCATGTGCGGGGAAACTCTGCGGGATCGCGGCGGAAACCGCGATAGTGGAAACGGGCCCTTACTGAATGGCAGTTGCCTAGTCCGGCGGCCTTAACAATGTGGAGGCTATTTGAGAAACCGGCTTTTCCAAGGAGTGATTTTTGTAAAGAAAACTTTTACTGCAAGTGACAGCAACATAGGAAAAAAGTAATTTTATAGCTTGTTTTACTTTGTGCCAAATTTACATCTTACATGTATGTATTCCAGACTTTACATTTTTTTTTCCACAATAGTGGTGGATCCGAGGTGAAATTTTACTCATTGCATAATTGTTCCTTTCCTATTGTTTATAGGGCATTCCTCAAGCCAAATACTTTTTTGTTTTAATACTCTAATTCCCTATAAACTAAATAAACCACACCCACAGGTATTCAGAGAGCCTTGGCAGTAGCAAGGGCTCATGGGAGCTCAGTCTAGGCAGGAGGAGGAGGTGTTACTAGCCATTGATTTCAGAGGCAGAAGGGAGGAAGGGGGGATTAGGGTTTTTTTTTTCACAGGCTGAGTGCTCAAGATACAGATAAGCCTGCCTCTGTGTAATGTTTACAAATAACATGGCTGCTGTCATTGTATCACAGTAAGAAATAATCATTTTCTATTAAAGCTGTTTGCAGCTAGATTTGCTGTGTAAACTATCTAAAGTTTAGATAAGATATATAGACAAGTTACTTGTTATAGTTAGTTTTTCATCTTGGATCCGCTTTAGATAATGCATAGTAGTGATATGCAGAGTTCTAGCTTCACTCACTTGTTTTGTGTTTTCTTTTTTCTTTTTCTTTTAGGACTATCGAACAAAACAATTTTGCTGCAGCCAGTGCCCATTCGCTTCAAAGTTTTTCTCCGCTTACAAAAGTCACTTTCGCAATGTACACAACGAAGACTTTGAAAACCGCATTCTGCTAAATTGCCCCTACTGCACGTATAACGGTGACCGAAAGACTTTGGAAATGCACATTAAGGTTTTCCATGCCCCCACTGCGCCAGCACCGCCAAACCCACCCCTTGGCGCATTTAAGGATAAAAACAAACTCGATAGCATCAAGCCGAAGCCAACAGACAGCGTGGAGCAAGCGGTGTATTATTGTAAAAAGTGCACTTACAGAGATCCCCTCTATGAATTGGTGAGGAAACACGTATACAGGGAACATTTCCAGCACGTTGCTGCACCTTATATCGCAAAGTCTGGAGAAAAATCTATCAACGGTGCTGTGTCTGTAGGGTCAAACCCCAGCAGTGAGAGCAACATACATTGCAAGCGGTGCCTGTTTATGCCGAAGACTTATGAGACTTTAGTTCAGCACGTGATCGAAGACCACGAACGCATTGGTTACCAAGTCACGGGAATGATTGGCCACACCAACGTGGTCGTCCCCAGATCCAAGCCATTGATGCTGATTGCGCCAAAGCCGCAGGAGAAAAAGACCCTGCCCATGCCACCACGAATGAATCAAATGTCCCCAGGGAATATCCGACCTCTTCCATCACAACAAATGGTCAACAGACTTGCGATACCAAAGCCGACAATGAATTCCAATATGATGACTAACATGCACATGCAGCAGAATAACTACGGGGTAAAAGGAATCGCTCCAGGATATGCAGTCGGGCAGCAGATGAGGCTGGCAATGAGTGGCAATGCGCCAGTATCTATTCCTCAACAATCTCAGTCCATGAAACAACTACTGCCTGGTGGCAACATAAGACCATATGGCCTTGGAAATGACCAGAGATCACCTGCTCCACTAAGATATGGTCTTCCATCTGGAAACACTGGTCTATCCGGCAGCCATCTTAAACCTGCTTCCATTACTCCGCCTCATGTAGCACCCAGAGGGATGGTCCAGCCAGGTGCAAAGCCTCCAGGGTCTGCTGCCGTGGTTGGAGCTGTCGGTGCCAATTCAACCTCATCCACTCAAAAGTGGAAGATCTGTACAATCTGCAACGAGTTATTTCCTGAAAATGTGTACAGCGCTCACTTTGAAAAAGAACACAAGGCAGAGAAAGTGCCCGCAGTGGCTAACTACATCATGAAAATACACAACTTCACAAGCAAATGTCTATACTGTAACCGATACTTGCCAACTGACACTTTGTTAAACCACATGCTTATCCACGGCCTGTCCTGTCCCTACTGTCGATCGACTTTCAATGATGTTGAAAAAATGGCTGCTCATATGAGAATGGTTCACGCCAACGAAGAAATGGCACCAAAAACAGATTCCACTCTGACCTTTGACTTGACATTACAACAAGGAAGCCACACTAACATCCACTTGCTTGTCACCACATACAACCTACGGGATGCTCCAGCTGAATCTGTTGCTTACCACGCTCAGAGTCAACAACCACTTGTTACGCCTCCTCCTCCTCAACCAAAACCACAGCCAAAAGCAGCCGAGAAGGTGGAATCCCCTACCACAAAAAATTTGCCACAAACTGCTGTGCCGTACAAGAAAGATGTGGGTAAAACTTTGTGTCCTCTTTGCTTTTCAATATTGAAGGGGCCAATATCTGATGCCCTTGCCCATCACTTGAGAGAGAGGCATCAAGTCATTCAGACCGTCCATCCTGTTGAAAAGAAGCTCACCTACAAGTGCATCCATTGTCTTGGCGTTTACACCAGTAACATGACCGCATCAACTATTACGCTGCACCTTGTGCACTGCCGAGGCGTTGGGAAGACCCAAAATGGGCAAGAGAAGGGTGGCATCATCAAAATTAATCCAAATCAAATGATACCTGCGATGAAACGTCCAAATGATTTTGTGGACCTAGTAAATGTGAAGAGGAGGCGGCCAGATGAGGACCCAGATGCCCCAATTATTTTAGACGACAAGCCAGAAGAACCACCAGTGATCTTGGCAATGGATCCTAAGGGACACGAAGATGACTCCTATGAGGACAGAAAGGCATTCCTTACAAATTACTTCAACCTTCAGCCCTATGCTAATAGAAGAGAGATTGAAAAGTTGGCAGCCAGTTTATGGTTATGGAAAAATGATATTGCATCACATTTTAGCAACAAGAGGAAAAAGTGTGTCAGAGACTGTGAGCGGTATAAATGCAGTGTTCTCATGGGATTTAATATGAGAGAACTGAATAAAGTTAACCACGGTATGGATTTTGGTGCCGAGTGGATGTTTAAGAATATTGATGAATCCCAATCTGTACCAAATGCCAGTAAAACTGTAGACAAGAAAAAAATGAATGAGTCTAGTTCTTCAGATAGTTCTGCAGAGGCAGAGGAACAGTCGAATGAGAGCGTCATTGAGCAGTCTCCTGAAAAAGAAGTGAAAGAGCTGGTAAAATCTCCTGCAGAAGGGTCTAGTTCTTCACAGCAGCCTGAAAAATCTGAAGAGGGACAAAAGCCCGTTCCACCAAAAGCCACCAATCGTTCTGAGTCAACTAGTCATATAATTCTAGATAATTCTGATGATGAGAAGGAAGAACCTGCTGCATTAAAAGATGAGGCTTCTCGCTCGGATAGTGAACCAACTTCACAAGAGATAACTGATTTAGATGGCCCAACAGAAGTCAAGCCAGAAACCTTGGTCAATGACTCAAACCACAGCGAAGAAGTGAGCAGTATCAAGGAGGATTCAAACCATAGCGAGGAAGTGAGCAGCATCAAGGAGGATTCAAACCACAGCGAGGAAGTGAACAGCATCAAGGAGGATTCAAACCACAGCGCGGAAGTGAGCAGCATCAAGGAGGATTCAAACCACAGCGAGGAAGTGAGCAGCATCAAGGGGGATTCAAAAGATCACCTACCAGAAAGTGATGAGGAGCAAACCAAATGGAAACAAAATTCTTTAGAAAAAGTTGAGGAACTCTGGTCTAAAGAAAAGTCACCGTCATTAAGTAACTCATCTGTCAATGAGGAGAGTCTATCGAACCAGCCCACAGATTGGCAGACTAGCACAAATGATACAAATGACAGTGAAGATGGCGATCACTTTAACATGACTGTTACAGACAAAATGCACAGCAACCTAGCGGGCGTGGGACTCAGTAGCCAAGAAGTATAGGTTGTTTTTCAGACGCCACTGCTATGTACAGACCAGTAGCCGAAATATTTTCAATACACCAGGACTTGAACTCTTCCTGAACGTTCCCTGCCCACGAGTGTGGCAGGTGAATCGGCAAGGTGGCTGCCTCAGCTGCTCTAAATGCCACCCTCCTTTACAGACCAGACTTTGTCTAGACTGCTTGTGGCTTCCTCAGCGTTGGGCACATACTGATGTGCAACATTGGATTATACAAATTGCACAGTAACATTTTATTGGAATCTTCCTGCTCCAACTTCTCAATAAGTTCGTTATTGGTAATTTTTTCAATTTTTTTTTTCTTCTTTTAAATATTTTACTTTCATTTTTTTTCTCCCATGAAACAAGCCTTCTGCAGAGAAACCAGTGAACCTCAATGAGCTCTGGTTTCCATCAGCTGAACTTTGTGACATCACGGCTATATGTTTTTTGTTTTTGTTTTTTCTCCCCATCTCTTTCCCCCCCCTTTTCTTGCGCATTGTGTATAAAGTTTTTGGGGATACTAATTTTTTTGTTTTTTTCCCCCCTTTGTCATGTATTCATTCTGAATAGTTAAACAAAATGTATATTTGTACAGTATTTTAGACTTATTCAAAAGTGAGGCTTATGAAATTGTTCTTGTGTATCCACTATAGAATTTTTTTTTCTTTTTAATTTAGTGATGGCCTGCTGTGTAATTAACGCTGTATCTAGTTTACCTAGCAAAAAAAAAAAGGCTTGAAACTGCTATACTTCACAGAAGAAAACAAAAAAAAGAAAAAAGGATATAAAAACAATTTAAAAAATGTTGATGTAATTTTGACAGACTTTTAGTTTTTGCACATAATCTGTACAATCTCTCAGAACGGAGTCTGGATATGTAAGAGCTATCTCAGCCGTAGTAGAATTATTCTTCTTTCTGCCCTATAAGCGCCCTCAATGTTCAGAACTTTTGGCCAGCTGGTATTTTGAAAGAGTATTATTTGAAGTGCACAAGCTGCCTTTTTCGAAGCGGAGGCATCCATACTTCTGATGAACGCGCCTCTTATCTTTTCACCATCAATGCTGTTGGTGAACAGAGGAGATCGCTGTTCGGTTGCCTCAGAAGATGAGGCTGTCTGTTGCATGGCCGAGGTAGGTACATTTTAAACTAAGGAGGACCAGTGCAAGACAAATTCAGCAAGTTATCCATTGTTTGACACCTTTTTAAAGGAGAAAAGTCTGTACAATATGTATTGTGTTTAAGTGCCCAAACGGAAACACAATGCTGTATTTTGGTTCTTTAGTATATTTAGTTCACACCAACCTAGTGATGTTCATTTATACCATCCAATATTTGACACAATGTTGTAGTAGTATTTTGTGATCTTTCTTTCCCTTTGTATTCATTTAAGCATCTAAATAAAAGAAAGCTGTATTGTGCTTTATGTGGACCTTTTTGCTTCTCTTCTGTAAACCGTTAGACATGCAGACGCTTTATTGGGGTGTAGTCACATGGCTTCAGATTATTATATTGAGAAGTAAAGTGAGACTGCATTGGTTATTCCAATATTGTAACCTTTAAAATACTTCCGTGTAAAATGTATTATAAATCACTTTCCTATGTTGCTTTCATGTACAGCAGATAGTAAACGCTGACAGATTTTGGAATAATCTATCTCATAGGGGATTCAGTTTAAACCCTTTTTTTAAATTTTTTTTTTTTTTTGTACCTTTTTATAAGCTATAAAAAGATGCTGGCCAAGTCTACCTACTCGTTGCACACTATTTTCGCAGTTGTACTGAACAACTGCTGTTCAGTTACTGCTTTGTAAAGAAATCTGTAAGAATACCCCATCAGGAGATGGGCTAGTCCAAAACCTGTCAGATCTAACCTACTGTAAGTGACAGTGGCATAGGGAAAAGGTAATTTACAGTGCATTTTACTTATATTTTTAAATATAAATAAGTAAAAATATTTTTTGTGATAGTGGTCCTTTTAAAGCGGACCCAACCCACACCAAACATTTTTTAATTCAAAATATTTAGTCGCACCACTCTGACACATACGAAGATAAACACTCCTTCAAGCCTATGAGCATTTCAGTGCATGCTTTCACCCTTCTCTTTTCATAACTAGGGTTATACAGGTGGCAGCCATTACTTCTGAGCTTAGTAGGAGGTTTTAGATCATGGGTGTGTTTGTCATCAGCTACCCTCCCTCACAGGAGAGTCGTCTTGGTGAAATCGCACACAAGCTGAGATCACCTTCCCTGTGACATAATCAGTAGCAGCCTGAGTTTTATTTTTTATCGCCTCCACCAGTCTGCCGGATTCTGTCCCAGCAATATGAAAAGAAGGGAGGGGTTCCTCCAATAAATGTAAAATATTTTAAGATTTGTCATCATGCAGCTGAAAAAAGGCTGCTATTTATTATTAAAAGTTAGAAAATAGATTTTGTTTCTGAAATCTTGTATTTTTAATTTGGGTCTACTTTAAAGCGGAATATAACCCTGCATTTCAACTTTGCTCTAAAACATTATTTACAGCATATTATATGCAACTAGCATTTTTTTTTTTTTTTTACTAGACCAGCATTGGAAGGGTTACACAGGGCTTTAAAGTTCCTGGAGATTTCTGCAGAGGCATCTGAAGCTGAAATAGATACATTTTTTTTTACTAGACCAGCATTGGAAGGGTTAAACAGAGGTTTAAAGTCATGGAGAGATATGCAGAAGTTCAGATAGATACATTCTATTTAGTGAAATGTATCTATTGAGAAATGTTACACACTTTTTGGCTGTCCTCCAAGCTCCTTCTCAGTGAGAGAGATGAGTGACATTCAACACTTAGATACATTTATGTAAACAAAATGTATCTATTTCAGGTTCGGATGCGTCTGCAGAAATCTCCAGGAACTTTTAGGCCTCGTTCAGACTATACGCGTTGCCGTGCGCATTTTGGCAGCGCGTATAGTGTGCGACACGCAAGAACGGTAGAAGGGCATAGACAGCCCTTCTTCCGTTCCCATCATATGCGCTGCGTGGCAGCGCGATTGCGCTATCGTGTACTGCACGCATTTTTGGGAATCGCAGCGCAGATCCCATTCATTGTAATGAGTGGGATCTGCAGCGCAGCGCATAGGAGCGCAGATGGCGTGCGATTGGACGCGTTGCGTTCCGATCGCACAGCCATCTGCGCTAATGATGTGAACGAGGCCTAAAGCCCTGTGTAACCCTTCCAATGCTGGTCTAGTAAAAAAAAAAATGCAGGTTGCATATAATATTCTGTAAATGTTTTAGAGCAGTGCTGTCCAACTTCATGGGCATGGAGGGCCATTTTTTTTTCAGACCCCATGGTTGCTAGAGCCCCCCCCCCCGGAAAAAAATGTGATTAAAGGACAGTTAGATTGGCTGCACTTTTCACAAAATGCTATTTAAAATAATGGTGAAGTTGTGTAGCGCGCCAGAAAACACGAGGGTTCCGTTGAGCGCCGCGCCGACAAATGGGTGTGGCCATGGACCAGAATGCGGGTGTGGCCACGGGTGGAGGCAAATTTACATGAACTTAGCAATGTGGGACATTAGATTAGGACAGTGGTGGTAAACTTTCTGGAGGCCGAGTGTCCAAACTGCAACCCAAAAGTCACTTATCTATGGCAAAGTGGCAACAGCAATTTAAACTACATACAAACGTTTTAACTCATACATAAACATTATGGAAAATGCAAGTTGAAAATAAACTCTGAAGATAAACAATTTCATCCATCCTACTTCTGAAAAATGTATTTTTTTTTTTTTAGAACCTCCCAGTTTTATTTTCCGTTTTAAAAAGCTAAAAAAAGGTTTAATGCTATTGACTCATGATGATGATTCAGCTTTTCCATAGCCTTGCAGTTCGCAATCATGTGACCCCCAACAAGACAAATTCAGCAATCATGAGGCCCCCAACAAGGCAAATTCAGCAATCGTGATGCCCCCAACAAATGAGGCCCCCCAACAAGACAAGACAAGACAAATAACATTTATATTGCGCTTTTCTCCTTTCGGACTCAAAGCGCCAGAGCTGCAGCCACTAGGGCGCGCTCTATTGGCAGTAGCAGTGTAAGGGAGACTTGCCTAAGGTCTCCTACTGAATTAGTGCTGGCTTACTGAACAGGCAGAGCCGAGATTCGAACCCAGGTCTCCTGTGTCAGAGGCAGAACCCTTAACCATTACACTATCAGCCAACAAGACAAATTCAGCAGTCATGAGGCACATAAATAGAGAGCATTTCGCATAAATAGGCAGAATGCCCCTTTAATATGGTAGACACCTCTTACCTGGCTTCTGTATTCTCCTCTACTGGCTGCTGTGCCTGGCTGGCCTGGCAATAGTGTTTTCGGCCAGATTGGTGATGATGTGTGGGCTGAAAGGCCTTGCAGTGCTGCTGTGGCCGGGCTGGCGGTGATGCTGTGGTGTGGCCGGATGAGGTAGTAACAGGTGTCCCCCCAGTTAGATAGTGACAGGTGTCCCCCCCCCCCCCAGCTAGATAGTGACAGGTGTCCCCCCAGTAAGTGACAGGTGTCCCCCAGTAAGTGACAGGTGTCCCCCCAGTAAGTGACAGGTGTCCCCCCAGTAAGTGACAGGTGCCCCCCCCAGTAAGTGACAGGTGCCCCCCCAGTTAGATAGTGACAGGTGTCCCCCCAGTTAGTGACAAGTGTCCCCCCAGTTAGATAGTGACAGGTGCCCCCCCCCCCAGTTAGTGACAGGTGTCCCCCCAGTTAGATAGTGACAGGTGCCCCCCCAGTTAGTGACAGGTGCCCCCCCAGTTAGTGACAGGTGCCCCCCCCCCAGTTAGTGACAGGTGCCCCCCCAGTTAGTGACAGGTGCCCCCCCAGTCACATAGTGACAGGTGTCCCCCCCCCAGTTAGATAGTGACAGGTGCCCCCCCCCACAGTTAGAGTGACAGGTGCCCCCCCCCCAGTTAGTGACAGGTGCCCCCCCCCCCCAGTTATAGTGACAGGTTCCCCCGAGTTAGTGACAGGTGCCCCCCAGTAAGTGACAGGTGCCGCCCCCAGTCAGCGTCCATTGCCTCGCTCCTGTGCCCTGCTGCCTCACAGATCGCGGCGACTGAAACAAGCAGAGCGCGTGCATAACACCCGCGCGGCAGAACGTCACATGCGGAAGTGATTGATTTCACTTCCGCATGTGAGGTACTCCGTACGGGTGTTATGCGCGCGCTCTGTCTGCCTCCTGTCGCCGCGATCTGTGAGGTCTGAGCTGAGCTGTGAGGCAGTGGGGACACAGGAGAGGCCACACAAGAGAGAGCAGGCATGGCGCCCATAGCGCACGCCATGCCTGCATCTCGGGGAGAGAAGCGGGCCGCAACAGGAGGTCTGGCGGGCCGAATGCGGCCCGCGGGCCGCCAGTTGGACAGGGCTGTTTTAGAGCAAAGTTGAAATGCAGGGTTATATTCCACTTTAAGAAGAATTCCACTTAAAGGGATACTGTAGGGGGGGTCGGGGGAAAATGAGTTGAACTTACCCGGGGCTTCTAACGGTCCCCCGCAGACATCCTGTGCCCGCGCAGCCACTCACCGATGCTCTGGCCCCGCCTCCCGTTCACTTCTGGAATTTCAGACTTTAAAGTCTGAAAACCACTGCGCCTGCGTTGCCTTGTCCTTAATCCCGCTGATGTCACCAGGAGCGTACTGTGCAGACACAGACCATACTGGGCCTGCACAATACACCCCTGGTGATATCAGCGGGATTGAGGACACGGTAACGCAGGCGCAGTGGTTTTCAGACTTTAAAGTTTGAAATTCCAGAAGTGAACGGAAGACGGGGCCAGAGCATCGGTGAGTGGCTGCGCGGGCACAGGATGTCTGCGGGGGACCATTAGAAGCCCCGGGTAAGTTCAACTCCTTTTCCCCCAACCCCCCTACAGTGTCCCTTTAAGTGTGATTGGGCTTGGAAATAAACAGGAATTATAACTTGTGGTTAATTCATATCCTTTTCTTTTCCCTTTTCACTATTCGGTATAAGAAACGTATGAATATTATATATGACCCTGTCCTTTTATAGCTTACTGGAATTCCTCTTAAAGGGAACCAGAGAGGAATGGAGCCTGAAAATAGAAAAAGCTCTTATACATACCTGGGGCTTCTTCCAGCCCCATAAGCCTTGATCGCTCCCGCGCCGCCATCCTCCGCTTCCTCTATCGCCGCTACCGGGTCCCGTTACCTCCGGCGGACGCGGCCAATTGGCCGCATCACAGGGGCTCCCTCCATACCCTTACGCATGCGGCTGCGCAGTAGGCAGCCGCACGCGTAGGTATATGGAGGGAGCCCCTGTGATGCGGAGAATTGGCCGCGTCCGCCGGCCGACTATTGGTAATGACAGGACCCGGTATCAGCGGATCCAGGCAGCTTAGGACGGCGGCGTGGGAGCAATCTGTGCGTATGGGGCTGGAGGAAGCCCCAGGTTTGTATAAAAGTCTTTGTTACCCTCTCTGGTTCTCTAAGTATTACCTTGTAACGATCTGTGTAACACAGAGAGGATCTGATTACCGGTGATCTGCAGTATCACTGGGAATACAGATATATACCCGATTATTGATGATCTGCAGTATCACCGATAATCAGATATACAAGCTAACCTCTGGACACCTGCGTAGAGTGTTAGTGTTTGGTGTAACTGTAACACTTAGAGGACTGGGCCTCAGAGCAGTAAGGCGTACTGCACAATTCCTTCTGGACTCTCCCGGAGGGAGGAGTCAGGCTGAGAGAAGGAGTGACAGAACAAGAGTGACACTCGAGGAAGTGTCACTATCAGGACTGGGAACCGCCTCTAACAGTAAGGTCGGTTCTCGAGGTCGGACAGATCAGGTCGTAACCACACGGACAGACAAGGTACAGATTCAGAAGGCAAAGGCGGAGTCTAAAGTACAGACAGGGTTTGGCAACCGGGTATCAGAAATATCGAGGTACAAAATCAGAAGGCAGATGCAGAGTCTATGGACGAGCCGAGGTTTGGCAACAGAGTATCAGAATGACAAAGTACAGGATCAGAGTTCAGGAGAATGGTCAGGCAGGCAGAAGGTCATAACAGATAATCACAGTCAAACTAGTACTTTAAACAATCAACAGAATCTAGCTAAGTGTAGGATTACAGCTCCAGCTGGTCCTGGCACACTTTCGGATCTGACTCAGGTCTGCGTGCTACCACGTAATGATCACAACGCCAGACAAGGAACAACTGAACAACCAGCAGTATATATACATAAGAGCTGCCCAGCACCTCCCTAATTGCTGAACCAATGAAAGGTGCTGCCCCAGTCAGCTGACCAGCCTGGTCAGCTGACTGACTTCAGGCTGTCATATAATCCTTGCCTCCGTGCGCACGCGCGTGTCACTAAACCTAGAGGGACTATGAGTCCCAGCCACACCAGCACTGTCTCTGCCCGCTGTGGGAGCCGTCGCACTGCACGCGGCGGCTTCACCGCAGTTCACACGGCATGCTGCGGCTTCTCCATGCTGCGCCGCCATGCCGGACGCGAAAGCAGCCGCTCTGCTCTGAGAGCAAGCGGCTGCCTTTCCGTGCTTTCTCACATACCTCTGGGGCATACGTTTGTTTGTTTCTCGGTGGAACTGGTTACATTCCTAGATTTTATTTTATATTTTGAGTTAAACCCCCAATTCAGGAACATTTTTATAAAACGTACTTGAGAAAACACTTTTAAAATGAATTGTGCATAAATCCTTTCATAAAACTTAGTTGTTGGAAAAATGCCTACGGCACCACTTTTCTGGATCCTCTAAAACTTACTACTGCCTGATAACTCCTAGTTAAGATGACACTCCCACATTAGTCACATAGGATGGAATATTGCTGGGGTTAGGTTTCTTTCCAAGGAAACTTGAAATTAATAAAATACAGAGATATATATATATATACACACACACACACACACACACACACACACACACACACACACACACACACACACACACACACACACACACACACACACACACACACACACACACACACACACACACACACACACACACACACACACACACACACACACACACACACACACACACACACACACACACACACACACACACACACACACACACACACACACACACACACACACACACACACACACACACACACACCCACACACACCAAGGGATGAGCAGCACAAACCGAATATTATGCAATACTATGCAAAGCATGCACGCAGCACTGGAGAACCCCAATCTCCATAAGAAATATATAAATACAGAGGGTGCTGCAGCACACAACAGGAAAATGTCACTATTTTCCTGTTGTGTGCTGCAGCACCCTCTGTGTATATATATATATATATATGTATGTATATATATATATGTATATATATATATATATATTATAAAGCGCCAACATATTCCGTGGCACTGTACAATGTAAGAAAACAAACAAGGGATACATAATGATACAGACAATGGTATACATCAAATATGCACACTGATACAAGATACAGCACTGCTGATTACAATTTGATTTAACATGATGACTAAAATGTATAAATGTCTAACAGTGTGCAAGCAATTAAATTAATAACAGTCCATGACACAAAAGGGTGAGAGCCCTGCCCTTGCGAGCTTACAATCTAAAGGAATGGGGTGGAAACAAGAGGTGGGGATGTATACAGTATATGTACAGGCAGTGCGTAATTAGGTTATTTAGTGTGTGCATGGCCTAAGCTAGAGAATATGCTTGTCGGAAAAGGTGGGTTTTGAGGGAGCGTTCAAAGATTTCAAAGGCGGGAGAGTGGCGGATGTGTTGTGGAATGGCATTCCAGAGGAGGGGTGAGGCACGTGAGAAGTCTTGTACACGTGAATGTAAGGAGGTAATTGTAGAAAAGGATAGAAGAAGCTCATGTGCAGATCTGAGATTGCGGTTGGGTTGGTATCTGGAGACTAGTGAGGAGATGTACAGGGGAGAGAGATTGTGGAGAGCTTTGTGGGTTAGGGTTAAGAGTTTGAACTGAATCCTTTCATTAATTGGTAGCCAGTGAAGAGCTTGACAAAGAGGCTCAGCAGAGGTAGAGCGAGAGGAGAGATGAATGAGTCGAGCAGCAGATTTCAGTACAGAATTGAGCGGTGTTAGTCGGTTAGTTGGAGGTCCACCAAGCAATATATTGCAATAGTCCAATCGAGATATAAGAGCATGGACTAACATTTTGGTTGTGTCATGGGAGAGAAAAGGTCGGATACGTGCTAGGTTTTTCAGTTGGAAATGGCAGGAGCTGGTTAAGGAGTTAATGTGAGGAGTAAATGAGAGAGAAGAATCAAATATTACCCCCAAGCACCGTGCATTGGGAACTGATGTTATAGACGTGTTGTTAACATTTATTGTAATATCAGGCAAAGGGGTGGACAGGGATGGTGGAAAGACTATTACTTCAGTTTTATTCATATTAAGTTTTAAGAAGCGAGAGGACATGAAAGAGGAAATAGCGGACAGGCAGTCGGAGGAGGGAGTTAAGGTCTGGGGCCGAGAGGTACAGTTGTGTATCATCTGCATATAGGTGGTATTGGAAACCAAATGAGCTGATTAAGTTACCAAGACCGTGCATGTAGATGGAGAAGAGGAGGGGACCAAGGACAGAGCCTTGAGGTACCCCTACAGACAGAGGATGTGAAGAGGAGGCCTGATCTGAATAAGAAACAGTGAAAGACCTTCCAGAGAGGTAGGAAGATATCCAGGAGAGAGCGAGGACCTTTATTCCTATAGATGAAAGGATCTGTAGGAGTAGAGTGTGGTCGACCGTGTCGAATGCTGATGACAGATCTAGAAGGATGAGTATGGAATAATAGCCTTTGGATTTAGCTGTGAGGAGATCATTAGCTACTTTGGTGAGGGCTTTTTCTGTGGAGTGGTTTGGCCGGAAGCCAGATCGGAACTGATCAAGCAAGGAATTTGCAGATAAATACTGACTTAGTATGTATATGTATGTATGTATATATATATATATATATATATATATATATATATATATATATATATATATATCTACACATCTATATCTATCTATATCTATCTATATATATCTATATCTATATATATATATATATATATATATATATATATATATATATATATATATATATATATATTATTTATTTTGAAAAACAAGTTACCTGGTTACTAGGATGCCGATATTTGGCCTTCAGTAGCTTGAGCCACAAATCTGGTTGGCAGAATGCGCTAGATCACACATGCTGATTTCTAGTTTTTATGAGGACCTCAGAGTATTAAGGGCAGCAAATCAAGAAAACCAGGCTAGTAGTGTAAAAGGGGATTGAGATGGTAGCCTCTGTATCCCTCTGACTGCAGGTTTCCTTTAGAGCTAACCTGAGCTGAAAATAAAGTTGTAAGATCATGAATTGCTTGTGTAGCAGCACTGGTAAATGGAACTTTTCTGGAGTCTCATAGAAGAGTGGAGTTTGTTAGACTGAATTCTAAACCGCAGCCATGTCCGTGTGACCTAAAATCTACTTTATTATGGTGCAAAATCCAAGAAATAGTCCCTTTTCAGTCCTGTCCTGTTATCAGCAGTATTTCTGTACCCAAACAGAAGTGTCTTGGCAAATGTTTACTTTTCAGAAGAGGCAAGCTGCATTTGGCTTCTTCTCAGCTGTCCAATTTGCATAGATAAAAGCACTAGTTTATTGATTTTTAAAGGACAACTGAAGTAAGATATGGAGGCTGTCCTATTTATTACCTTTTAAACCAAGGGTCCCCAAACGTTTTGGGTCGAGGGCTGGGTCAACATACTTCAGACTGCTGGGGGGCTGGAGTATACGTAGAAGTCTTTGTGGGCCAGACAGTGATGCATACTAAGGTGACAACCATCAGTCCAATTGGACAACACGGTCACCTGATGTGGAATTTGATTGGAAAGAAGCGAATTACTGCTTTCTGGCTTCACTGTATATGCGGACCACCAATATTTTAAAATGTAGTTGACCGCATCTGTAATACATTTTGTGTGGGGGGCCGGTTAAAAAAAAACCTCAGGGGGGGCCACTTTCAGCCCATGGGCCTTAGTTTGAGGACCACTGTTTTAAACAATACATATTGCCTGGCTAGCCTGCTGATGCCCTGTCTTTAATACATTTAGCATCTGACCCTGAACAGCATGCAACCGAACAGGAGTTTCTGACGTTATTGTCAGATCTGACAAGATTAGCTGCCTGCTTGTTTCTGGTGTTATTCAGACACTACTGCAGCAAAATAGATCAGCAGGACTGCCAGGCAACTGGTATTGTTCAACAGGAAACCATTGTCAGCCTCCATATTCTTCTTTCAGTTGCCCTTTAAGGTCTAGCGATGATGGGTAGATTGGACCAAGAGACAAATCTCTCTATTAATTGAATCTGATTAGAGAGATCTGTTGGCTGCCCATAAGCAAGGCCGATTCCCTATCCATTTCAGCATGAAATCTCTCAGGAATTGGCTGAGCCTGCTGCCTCTCAGCTATGTATGTAATGTATAAATGTGTATGTGTGTGTGCATTTATACATTACCTGTCCTGTGTCATGGTGCCTGTCCGTCTTCTGAATCCACCACTCTTCCCTATACACACTGGCTGGGGTGAGGGGCGTCACACACTTGCTATGCGCCAGCAGCGTGTATAGAGAAGAGTGGCAGATCGGAAGACAGACTGGCACCGCAACACAGGACAGTTAATGTAGAAATACACACATACATACACATTTATACATAAGGGGATGACCGCTAGTGGGTTTGTTATTCATCCCGATATCGCTAGCCGTTACCGCACACTGATCAACCTCGACATCCCGACATCTTGCAGCAAGTCTGATCAACAAATGCCACCAATTTCAGCCTGAAATTGGTGGCATTGTTGGTCAAGCATGCTCTTGGTGGCAACGAATTTGATAATTATTGAATCCGATGGTTGATCGGCTGCCAAGTTGACTGATGTATGACCACATCTACTGCATAAGGCTAGTTACTATACGTACTCATGTTTGGCACGTCAGTTCAGGTACAAGTATACAAGTAAATGCATACAAATAAGTATGTTTCTTCTGGAGTAAAATGAGCCATACATTTATTTTCCTCCTATGTTGCTGTCACTTACAGTAGTTAATAGAAATCTGACTGAACTGACAGGTTTTGGAGTAGTCCATCTCTTCTCGGCATTTCCAATACTCTTTATAAAGATGCTTCCTGAAAAGGATTTATACAAAGATGTTGGCCGGGCTCCCTGCTTGTTGCACACTATTTTGCCAGTTGGAAGGAGCAAGTTTGGATCTCCTCTTAACCATAGTGATAATGTGTAGGAAGTAATAGGGGAAGGACATATTTTCCTTCCCCATGATAGTGGTGCTATCTGGCTATTTGCCTCTGTGACCCATGCTGGCATATGTTCCTTACTGTAGATCACGTGTCAAACTTCAGGCCCGTGGACCAAATGCAGCCCTTCTTGTCATTTTATGTGGCCTTCGAGAACTTCAAATATGCATCATTGTAAGCAGTAAGATAAAGAAAGCGCAGTGCCTTCCCATCCAGAGTAGCTCACTGGTGACAGTGTTTCTAATTGAAATGTTTTCAGTTTCAGCCAGGCTACCACAGGACCCCCCCCTGGGATCCAAACCCACCATTCCCCTCCCCCACCACCACATGATAGCTGGTCAAATGCACACATATACCTTTTGTTGCAAAGCATGCTTCAGTATGCATAACTACCCGTTCTCACCCCAGCTTGTATCCTCATGTGTCCCTGGCAGCTTCTGAACTGTAATGAGAGCCAAAAGCTGCTGTGAACAGTAAAGGATGCTAGCCGCAGTGAGGACAGGTAAGCGGTACATACTGCAGCATTCTTCACAGCAAACTCTGTATACGGGGGCCACAGCATAAGCTACCCGCAGTATATTGCCTGCATATAGGCCTACCCCCACCACTCTAAATGCAGAACTTGGTGACAAAAAGTCAGCCGGTCTGCGGTGATGTGATATTGTGAATTTAACAATTTGTACCAAAAACTAAAGCAAAACTGTAACCATGAATTGAATTTCATCCCAATCAGTAGCTGATACCCCCTTTCCCATGAGAAATCTTTTTTTCTTTTTCACAAACGGATCATCAGGGGGCACTGTATGGTTAATATTGTGTTAAAACCCCTCCCACAGTGTGACATCAGGACCATGGTTCTGACATCACACTGTAGGGAGTCTCATTGCATTGTGGGAAATGAAAGCGGTTTACGACTATTTCCAACTGCCAAAAAGCAAGCAGCATCTCCTTCCACTGACTTCACCTGCCAGCAGTAAAAATGTCACCATATGATAAATGTCAGAATGTAAATCAGGGAGAGGGAAGATTTTACAATGGGCAAACACAAACTAAATCTATATATATATATTATATATATATATATATATATATATATATATATATATATATATATATATATATATATACATAATATATATTGTAAAAATGAAGCACTTTATTTATTACATTATTTTCATTGGAGTTCCTCTTCAGAACTGTGTGTTAGATTTTGGCCCCCTTATGTGTTTGAGTTCACCTCCCCTGGCATGGATTGGGATCATAGCCAACTGGGCTGGCTTGTAATATTTGAGACGGTTCGGGGAAGAAAGTTTCCCTTCCTTCTTGTTCCAGTATATATTGCTTCTGGAGATCCTGGGTTTCTTAGGTTTCCAGATGTATTGGAAAATATCCTTCTGAAGTTCATCCATATCCCTACGGCTCACTCCAATTGGAAGTACCCAGAATGGGCATAGGATCTTCAGGAGTAGTGACATTGTTACCCTGAACAGAAGACAAAAATTCCAAAACTGAATTTACCTGTAAACCATGAAGTCCCTCGTCCTCTGGGCTCCCTTTGTTCGGCCGCTGTTGACTCAGTCAGTGCACCACTTTGCCGGGAGTCACACGCATGTGTGCTTCCGTCTCCATGAGCGTTCTGCGCATGCATGATTCTCAAAAGAATGAACAACGCAGAACACTCAGGGCTCCGCACGGCTCTTCTGTTCAGAGTCCCTTTAATTCATTTGTCCCGACCAAGAGATGGAGAGGCAGTCCCACAAGGTCAGTTTGTTTTTTAAGTGTGCCATCATAGGCTTTTAGTTTTTATAAATATGGGTTGTTTGCCAACTTGATTCCTAAATATTGAATATATTTGGTTCGTATGCTGAAAGTGGAATGTATCCAAGACGTTTGTCCTCCATTTTTTAAAAGTTTCAATACATCGTCCATGTTTATGGACAATCCAGATAGGTTGGCTAAACCCGATATTTTATTAAATTCGGAATCCATATTCTCAGATTTGTTATTGTCCTTAGGATATCGTCCATGAATAAACTAATTTTGTTTTCCCCCAGGGAAAGGGGCTACATCGCTAAGACAAAGATTGGGGATAGCAGACAGCTTTGTCTCATGCCTCGATTAATACTAACGGGAGAACACTGAGATCTTTTGTAATAATGTGGATTACAAGAATCTAGTGCAGAATTAATTTTTTTTAATACTTAATGGAACACTATCGATTAACGTTTTCTTTTAACCTGGGATTGAGAGAGTTCCTGAAGTGTAAATAGTGATGTATACAACTCTTGTTTAATGTAACAAATTCATTTCACTCTACTGACAGCAGTCTGCTCTAATCTGATGGCAGAGTGAGCCATGAGGGGAGGGGAATTCCCTCACAGTGCATCTATTAATCCTGTGTGTGAGAGAAAGTCCTGTCTGACTGAAGTGTCTGAAGATAGCAGTGGAAATGTAACTTCTTATAAACATTTGTAATTGTCTGGGCATACTTTTTTTGCTTTTAGAGAAAAATACTCTGTAGTCTGATATGCAAAAAAACTACATTGTTTGTGCATTGAAGCAGACGCCCTTTTTGAGAATAATTTGTCCCAATAGAGCTAAATCCTACACACCACGAATTAGCATTTGCCTCTGATATTTAACATGAAAAGTAGGAAAATATTTACACAGCTGCTTAAAGGAGAACCTGTACTGAGTACAATTATTTTAAATAAACATATGAGGTGACTTCAAATGAACATTACATAGTTAGCTTACCATCAGGTCCTTGCAGAAGCTCACCATTTTCCTCTTACAATGATCCTTACCAGTTCTGACAACATTTTGTCAGAACTGAAATATATCAGTTGCTGTCAGTTATAGCTATGAGGACAACTGATGTGCCAGTTAATGTCCATGTTTCCCTATGGCTCAAGTGGGCGATGTTACAGTTTAACTGTGTGCTGACTAGAAAGCTGTTATGGGGTAATGGCCATTTTCAAAATGGAGGACGGAGAATTCCCTTGATCACAGTGGACAAACAGGGCGCAGGAGAGGAGAAAGCGATTGAGGAGTAGACTACATGGAAGGTAAGTATGACTTGTGTATGCTTATTTTGTCTTAATTTTCAGTTCAGGTTTTCTTTAAACATTATTTGTACATTGTCATTTTAGAAGACTTGGTTTGATAGTGTCCCTTTAATGGGAACTAACCACCCTTTATCTCACTAGAATTTCTCCAGACATAGAAGCTGCCATGTTTTACAATCTGAAATGCATCACTGGTGGTGACCTTTTTAGTTCAGCCAGGTGATCTGTACGGAATGTTTACTGAGAGTTCTATGCACAGAGGGAGGTACTGCTTGATTGACCATTGGAAACAGACGTTATTTCCCACAATGTAACAAGGTTCACAGACAGTAAACTGTCAGGACCATGGTTATGACATCACACTGTGGGAGTGGTTTCACCATTATCAACCATTTAGTACCCTTCCCCCTCCCCCAATCAGCCATACAGTACCCTCCTAAACCCCCAAGGAGTACAGCACTAGACAGTTCGTCTTGGCGCACACCCGCAGCACCATAGACGTAATGTTATATAGCGGTGCAGTGGGATTTTCAGGGATTTTGGGTAACTGCAATAGCTAGACCCCGAATTATGCTTCCCTCCTGGGTTGCTACAACTTGGAGAGTCAATATTATTCAACACTGCCCGGAATTTCAGGGGTAGCCGGCTGAGCCGTCATTTGGCCCAACTGATCGGGTAACGTTATAATACGTACGCATACAGGGCTATTAATGAGTTCTTTCTTTGTGAAAATAGTGAATCGCAAGCCTATATTTCAAAACCAAACTAAAATGAGTCATTGAAGTGCATTATTGATCATTTTAAAGGTAACCTAAACTGAGAAGGATATGGATTTTTCCTTTTAAAATAATACCAGTTGCCTGACTCTCCTGCTGATCCTGTGTCTCTATTCTAATACTTTTAGCCACAGCTCCTCAACAAGCATGCAGACCAGGTGCTCTGACTGAAGTCAGACTGGATTTGCTGCATGCTTGTTTCAGGTGTGTGATTAATCAACTATTGCAAGCAAAGAGATCAGCAGGACTGACAAGCAACTGGTATTGTTTAAAAGGAAACCTCCATATCCCTCTCCGTTAAGGTTCCCTTTAGCTATACTTCAGTAGAATTACAGCAGCCTGTTATACTACAGAATCTTAACCAGAAATACTGTGAATTGTTCTTACACAAGTCAAGATAAACCGTGAAGAGCAGAACTTGATTGACGAGGGCTCCCCAGGGCTGAGAAACGTAAGTGCCGCAGCAAAACTAGCTTGTATTTCTCAAATGTTTTTCTATTCATTGATTTTTATTTTTTTTTTAATTTATGTGTTTAGATGAGAATGCTGGCATTCTTTACAATGCTTTAAAAAGATTGTTGAACTGCACTTCCCTAATCGCCGATCACTGCTGGTTGGGGGGTGGGGTAAACAGGCAGTGAGAGATTGCAAAGGATGCATTCACACTATGGGGTTGATTTGTGTAGCTACGGTAATATTGGTGTGTGCAGTCGGTGCCTGGCAGTAATAACATGCAGTGTACTGAGCATCGTGCAATTAGTGTGGTCTGCAGTACATTAGTAATGCGCGCGTTACGCTGGTAATACATGTTGTGCAAGTAGCGTAACCAACGTTCGTGTCACAATGTACAGTGGGGTCATGCTAAATGCGGTACACTGCTGGCATTGGTACAGGTAATATTGCGTGACAGTATAACCGTAGCTACGTGGAGCAATCCCTATATCTGTTGCAGTGTGGAATCATTCTGCATGTGAACTTGCTTGCCCATACAATACCATGAGCCTGTTCACACCTCTGTATTGTAACAGATCACGTTATTCTAACCCATTGCATGCAGGCTATGAATTTACTTGTGAGCTATAACATGCAGTGTCCATTGCCGTTCACACAAATTATACCTGCATTATGCAATGTGCTTAGTGTGAATACTTCTGCCTGAAAATGTGCCCAGCAATGCACAAGTGCTGAAGGGACCTTGGGAAATTAGTAGCTGGTGCAAAAAAATATCCCTTAAAATATGCAACATTTTAATGTTAAGACTGATTTTTACAATTTCTGTTTAAAGGACACAAGCACACAAATGACTGCTGTTTTTTTTCTTTCTCTGCCTGAAAGAGTTAATCAGGTATGCAAGTAACATTTTCCGACTAGGTCAGACTATAGCATAACCCTCACCTGTAAGTAATTACAGCCGTAAAGCACTTTCCTGTCACTAGAGAGCAGGAAAGGGATAGTGTTACTAGTTTACAGATTTAAGCTATGGCATACTGTAATGAAGGTTTCATTGTGCAGAGACAATGAAACTAAAAACTAGATTTAAATATAAAATAAAACCGATTAGATATCTAAAAAAAAAAAGTCATTTTTAGGAGATGGAAGATGGATACAATTGTTTCTCAAAACCTTTTCACCTCAGATGTCCTTTAAAGCAGGGCTTTTCAAGCTGTGGTACGTGTACCACCAGTGGTACTTTGCTGTTGGCCAGATGGTACGCAAGAGGTTTGCCTGCCACTTAATTGCCCACTTGCTCTGGTCCTGGCCCTGTCCTGCCTCCACAAAGCTGGTCTTCCCCTCTCTTGCTTCTTACTGTGCTGCCCAGAGCTCACATCAGCCAGGCAAGCGGTGCACATTAAATGCACGTATACTTCATATACAGGAGGTGACATCACTGCTCACTTCTTGTATTTGAAGTATATGCGCTGTCAATGTGCACCGCTTGCCTGGCTGTCTCTTCACTGCTGCTGGGTTACCGCTTATCTGAGGTCTGAACTATTCCACAGGGCAGCACAGTGAGGAGCGAGAGAGGGGAGACCAAACTTTGTGGTGAGTCACTGCCCAGCTCACTAGTGGTGGGGAGGCTACCTATATTCAAGCGGGAGCGGGGGGGGATAGGAACTGGAAAGGTTACCTATATTGCATGGGCAGCACGGTGGCGTAGTGGTTAGCTCTCTCGCCTTGCAGCGCTGGGTCCCTGGTTCGAATCCCAGCCAGGGCACTATCTGCAAAGAGTTTGTATGTTCTCTCCGTGTCTGCGTGGGTTTCCTCCGGGCACTCCGGTTTCCTCCCACATTCCAAAAACCTACGGATAAGTTAATTGGCTCCCCCTAAAAAAATTGGCCCTAGACTACAGTACTTACACTACATAATATAGACAAATGGCAATGGTAGGGATTAGATTGTGAGCTCCTTTGAGGGACAGTTAGTGACAAGATATATATATATACACTGTACAGCGCTGCGTAATATGTCGGCGCTATATAAATACTAAATAATAATAATAATTGCCAATCTACCTACAGATTTCCAATAATGGCAATTTGTAGGCTGGCAATCTAATTTTAAGTCTTTTTCCCTACCAATGCCTCCAGCTTTTCTCCTCCCATGTGCACCCTTTTCTTAAAGTGTACCTTTAAGAAAAAAGTGCCCCTGGGGGTATTTACCTTAGGAGGGGGAAGCCTCTGTATCCTGAAGAGGCTTCCACCTTCCTCCTCAGTAGAGGGGATCCAGTGATGGGACCCCCCCCCCCCCAAAGATCTCCTTGTCTGGGCTTGTAGGCATTCGCGCATGCGCAGTAGCAGCTCTCTGCTTGGGCTCCGGCAGAAGCAGCCAAGCTGGAGTGGGTTCGCTCTACTGCGGAGGCACACTGGTGGTACTTGAAAATTTTCAGGCGATAGAAGTGGTATAATTGGTGAAAAGGTTGAAAAGCCCTGCTTTAAAGAATACAACAAAATGTGCCTTAGGCCACGTTCAGTGTGTCGTTGAGTTCCCTACATAACAGGAGGAGAACAACACAGCAGAGCAATAACCGCGACGCCCACATTGCATAGAATACAGTCAATAAGTATGCTTCAGTGTACCTGTTAACGGCTGCGTTATCTTACTGCACACCGTTGTGCCGCAATGCACCTGCCGCACTGTGAACGTCGCTATAAGTTGTACAGGGGTTGGACAAAATAATGGAAACATCTAACATTTTGGCATCATAATCTTTGAACATGTTTTAAGCAATCAAAACTTTACCTATGTTAATTTTTTTGTTACTTGATATGTTTAATTAAGATAATGTTTTTTTTTTTTTACAGATATTTAAACCAAAGTTGGTTATAATTTATAAAATTGGCAGATCTCTCAGACTTTCAAAGAGGCCAAATTGTTGGTGCTCATATGGCAGGCGCTACTGTAACAGAAACTGCCCGAATGCTTGGCATTGCAAGAGGTACTGTCTCAAAAGTAATGACTGCCTTTGAAAGAGAAGGAAAAAGTCAAAGTTGTCTGAGAGAGACCGTCGGACTCTAAATCAAATTGTTAGAAAAGCTTGCAAGACCACGGCTCCTAAAATCACTGCAGAGCTGAATGCACACTTAGCCTCTTGCACACTGCAAGTGATTCCGATTCAGATTCCGCTTTTTAATCAGTTTTTACATCCGATTCAGATTCCGATTTGCAGTTTGCTCCCTGCACACTGGAAATCGGAATCTGAATCGGATGTAAAAACTGATTAAAAAGCGTACTCTGAATCGGAATCACTTGCAGTGTGCAAGAGGCTTAAGAGAACCCAGTTTCCACAAAAACTGCTAGTCGGGAGCTGCACAAATCTGGACTCCACAGAAGAACTGAAATTAGAAAACTTTTGCTCTCAAAGACAAATGTTTCAAAGTGTTTAGAGTAGTGTAGAAACCACCAGAATTGGTACCTCAAGCAGTGGAAAAATTTGATTTACTCTGACGAATCATCGTTTACCTTATTTCCAACCTCCGGCCAAGTGTACGTTTGGAGACAGCCGAAAGAAGCATTTCATCCAGACTGCCTTCTCCCAACTGTAAACTATGGTGGGGGTTCTGTAATGATCTGGGGTGCTATTTCTTGGAAATCCGCCGCGCCAATGATTTCCCTTCATGGATGAATTAACAGCCGAGACTATTTAGGAATTTTGGGCAACCAAGTTCATCCTATGGTTCAAGAACTGTTTCCGGAGCAGAATGCCATCTTTCAAGATAATGCCCCAATCCATACAGCTAGAATTGTTAAAGAATGGCACGAGGAACATTCTAATGAAGTTGAGCATCTCATCTGGCCACCACAATCCCCAGACCTCAACATTATTGAGCATTTATGGTTGTTATTAGATATTCAAGTAAGAAGTCTATTTCCGCCTCCATTATCTCTAAAAGAACTGGAGGGTGTTTTAACTGAAGAATGGGCTAAA
Organism: Hyperolius riggenbachi; assembly: GCF_040937935.1. NCBI lineage: Eukaryota > Metazoa > Chordata > Amphibia > Anura > Hyperoliidae > Hyperolius > Hyperolius riggenbachi. Next base: position 192,406,717 of record NC_090657.1, read on the forward strand.
ATTACTTTAGAAACAATTCACAATTTGTATGAATCAATACCTCAGAGAATTGAGACTGTAATTGCCGCAAAAGGTGGACCTACACCATATTAGCCTGTTTCCGACCGCGTCACGCCGATGGGCGTGGCCGCGGCAACAGCCCCAGGACCTCCTAACGCCGATTGGCGTAAAGTCCTGGGGCTGTAATTTGCATGAGATCGCGCGCACATCTCATGCTCGGAGGGCTATTGCCGCTCGGGAGACTGTTAGACGGCGATCACGCCGTCTATTTACACTGTGCAACGCTGCGATCAGCAGCAGCGCTGCACTGGGGACAGCCGTGTGACACGGCTATCCCCCTGGGGGACAAGAGCGATCGGCTCTCATAGGCAGAAGCCTATGAGAGCCGATCGCCGTAATTGGCCGGCTGTGGGGAGGGAGGGAGGGAAGGGTTTTAAAAGGCAGATAAAAAAAAAACACGAACAATAATATTTATTATAAAAAAAATAAACATGGGGGAGTGATCAGACCCCACCAACAGAGAGCTCTGTTGGTGGGGAGAAAGGGGGGTGGGGGGAAATCACTTGTGTGCTGTGTTGGCCTTAAAGCTGCAGTGGCCAATTTTACTAAAAATGACCTGGTCACTAGGGGGGTTTAGCCCTGCAGTCATCTAGAGGTTAAAATATATTTTGTTGATTTTAAAAGGTGTTTCCATTATTTTGTCCAACCCTTGTACATTCCCATGACAAAGTCGTCATATATAAGAAAATGCCCAAGTGCTATTTTGTGCACCCCAAAATGCTGGTCCCATGGCCAGAATGCCATTTACTGACCTACTTCAGATCCACTCACTAGTAGAGTTTATAGGTGAGATGCTTATTTTGTTGGAGCTTGAGGGCCCGTTTCCACTATCGCGAATCCGCATGCGGATTCGCACAGTCAGTACAAGTGGATGGGACTGTTTCCACTTGTGCGTTTCCCCGCATGTTTTTCTGTGCAGAAAAAATCTGCAGGGTAGGGCCCTCAGAATTCGCCTGCGTGTGGAATGCAGGCGAATTGCACGCAATGTATTTAATAGGGAAATCGCATGCGTTTTCCCCATGCGTTTTTTGCCGCGATTTCGCATGCGATTTTGCATAGGTACCCATGTTAATTCACACAGGCAGTGACATGGTTAAAATCGCATACAGCCTTACCTATGCGAAATCGCATGCGAAATCACGGCAAAAAACGCATGCGGAAACGCACCCGCATGCGATTTGCCTGCGGTGATTCGCTGGCGATTTCGCAACGCTATAGTGGAAACGGGCCCTAAAAGTAGATGAGTCAAATGCAGTTGCTGCCGGTGTGAATTGGCCCCAATCCAAGCTGATAAAAGTAAGGGAAATCTTGCGCTAGTTCAGGAGTGAATCACTGGATGCGTGTGGTCAACACACTTGAGCTGCTCCTTGATGCCCGGCTGAATGGCACTCTTTAGGACGGACCCCACCACTGCAGGCCACAGTGGTCAGAAGGCTAGGCACCCCTCCACCCCCACCCTCCCCCCCCCCCCCCCCCCCCCCCCCCCGGCAGATAAAGCAGAGCTTTGCCCATCTACAGGGATTATCTGCCCTAGTGCAGTAAGTGCATTTTTATGTTTGCGTTTTCTATTAAAAAAGTTAAACTATGGAGCGCTCCTTTTCTCCTTTTTTGTTTACTTTTCCCAATCCAAGCTGCCTACAAATTGCAAGAAAATTGGCATCAAGTCAAAACATTTCAGTGTTATTGACAATCGCTAGTATTGAGCAGTAGAGATGTTCAACAAGATGTTCATAATTCATGCTTGCGTTCAGCATGGAAATTGGTCTAGTTTCAAGTTGCATACAATTTTCATGCAATGCGGAATTCAGTGTTATTTGCTACCGCTGCTTACCAGCATTGTGGGTTTACCACAGTGGAGGAGGGGGAAGTAAGGCTACCTCAGACTCCTCCCTCTGCACACCTAGATAGGATACAGAGATTTCCTGACCTGCTTTTTCAGGAGCTATACCGATAGTGTGCTTCTCTGTACTGACAATGTGTTTCTGCTCAGCCTGGATGATTTTGTAGCCATGCACAAACAAGGCACTGGTGACAGGCAACTCCCTCCAGTAATCAGGCAGCAGCTTACACAGGAAGCAGAGTTCTCACCAGCTGGTGCTTTTAAATGTAATCCATGCAGGCCCAGAGTAGTATGAAGAAAGTGAGCAGGCTACAAGTGGCTGCCACCCCGGCCACCGACCAACCACAGCTCCGACTGAAGTGTGACGCATGCGCACGCCCACTTTTCACTATAGCCAGATACAGAATACAACAAGGGCCAAAAACAGGTTTACTGTATCGGTCAGTGATCCCATATACCTTCTGTATAATTGTGCTTGGCTGGGACCTGGACATTTAGATTGCTATACCTATATTAGCGTTTATTATAATGAGATTATACAGTATCATTGAAGATCTTGACCTGTCTTTGCAAAATGTACAGTATGAGTTGCAAACTTACCTGTGAGGATGACTAACTGCGGGGTTTGCTAAACCCTGCTTGACATTTTTTGCTCCGAAAATGTTTCCTCTTCAATTATGGGTTGTCCATCTGCAATCCAAATCTCAATTTTTGCCACTAAGGCCTCGTTCACATCATGACGCGCAGATGGCCGTGCGATCGGAATGCAATGTGTATGATCGCACGCCACTACGCGCTGCTGATCCCATTCATTACAGTGAATGGGTTGGCGCTGCACTTGTGGACAAGACGCGTACAGCAGTACGCAAGCTCACCATCGTACTACTGCACAGCGCCTATGATGTGAACGTCAGAAGGGCTGTCTATGCCCTCCTGCACGTCATTATGTGAAAGAGGTCAGAGAACTGGCTAAATCAAGGGTAATTCTTACTGTAAGCAGTGGGGAGATATGCCAGTGCCTTCAAACGGATGAAACTGGTATTGTATGTTAGTTTGAGCACAGTCCCCTTTTAAGAGCTTTATATCCACACTTGAATATAACTATATACTTTAGCAGTCTGAGATGCAGCAGACTGCACTGATGACCACAGAACACACAAACCAGTATATTAGTACTGATCTTTAGATTTCCCACTGCCAGCACGAGAGAATAATAGGTCTCCATGGTAACAAGAATTTTATACGATGACCTTAAAGTGAGGTAAGGGAGAACCGACTAGTCACGTGATTTACATCCAATCACAGCAACCTCTTGTGCTACCAGATGTAGAGCGAAACATGGTGGGGTCAGAATGAGGTTACCATAAAACCTCTCATACTAGCTAACGCTTATTCTCCCTAATTGCAGAGTTTGTTGCATTTGACAATCATTATCTATTAATGCAGTCCACTCGTACGTAGAGTTCTCATCAACTCAGCTGCTGTGTGTACGCATCTCTCGTGATTCTTCAAGTGTCCCTATGGCAGATTTAAAGTAAAACTCTGCGATTGTTTAATTCAGCTGAATAGGTTGCAGGGATTTCAGCTTGCGTATGTGTAAATACAGTGCTGCCCATAATTATTCATACCCCTGGCAAATTTTGACTTCAAAGTTACTTTTCTTCAACCAGCATGTAATTGTTTGATGGGAAATGACATAGGTAGGAGTCTCCCAAAAGAAAAGACGATCTACAAGAGGTATTATTGTGGGAGAAAAAAAACATTTCTCATCTTTTATTTACATTCGAGCAAAAAGTGTCCAGTCCAAAATTATTCATACCCTTCGCAAACTGTCACAGTCGGTGGGAAAATCCAAAGTTCTATACCGTTCTAAATAGTCCAATTACCCTGCATTACCCTTCCAAAGCATCCTAATTATCCTGATTAATTGGGAACAGCTGTTTTAATCAACTCAACAGGTGAAAAACAGCAGCACTCTGCAGTTGGTTTGTGGACAGTCATGGTTAAACAAAGCTCAGTAAGGACCTGCTACTGCGCATTGTGGCTGCTCACAAGTCAGGAAAAAGCCATTTTTTAAATGTTTTCAAGTTCCAGTGGCTAGAGTGCAAAGTATTATTAAAAAATACAAGATATTCCGCACTGTGGGAAATCTCCGAGGATGTGGTCGGAAGCCAAAAGTGAAACCTGTGCAGGCCAGGAGGAAAGTGAAAGAGGTGAAAAAGAATCCAAGGATCACCAACAAGGCCATCCTGGTGAATCTGGGCTCTGCTGGTGGCAATGTCTCAAGGCAGACAATCCAACGGACACTGCACACTGCTGGGCTCCACGGATGCAGACCAAGGAGGATGCCACTTCTCCAGATAAGGCACACAAAAGCTCGCTTGGCCTTTGCAAGTGCTCGTCTGGACAAAGAAGAAGACTTCTGGTCTTCTGTGTTATGGTTGGATGAAACAAAAATTTAATTGTTTGGTCACAATGATGTTTCCTTCATTTGGCATAAAAAATAAGCATTCAACCCAAAAAATCCCATCCCCACTGTCAAACATGGTGGGAACCTAATGCTTTGGGGGGGGGGGGGGGGGGGGGGGGGGAGGGAGTTCAGCCAATGGACCAGGAACCAAATCGCAGTAAACTGCACCATGAAAACAAGAGCAATACATGAGGATTCTCAACGACATCAGACAGTCTGCAGAGAAGCTTGGGCACCAGTGGACATTTCAGCATGACAATGACCCAAAACAGCAAAAGTTAACATTTTTGAGTGGCCCAGTCAGAGTACTGACTTGAATCCAATCGAGAATCTTCGAGGGAGCTACAGATCAGGGTGATGGCAAGAAGACCCTCCAACCTGAACAATTTGGAGCTCATTGCTAAAGAGCCCAGTACTGCAAACTCTTCACTGGTTGCATTTTAAGATCTGCCTGCTGACATTCAAGGCTCTAAACCACATGGGACCCAAATACATAGTGGATCTATTGGAACTTTATGCCCCTCCATTCAGCCTCCGCTCTGCCAACAAGATGAAGCTGATTATTCCCATGATGCACTTAACATTTGGTGCTCGGGCCTTTTCCTATGCAGCCCCTACTCTATGGAACTCACTTCCACAAACAGTCCGAGAGGCTCCTTCTCTGGACAGCTTTAAAAAAAGGCTAAAAACTCACCTTCTCCCGAGCCTTTGAGGCTGCATAATGCACGGTCACAGCGCTTTGAGTCCCCAGGGAGAAAAGCGCTATAAAATATTATTGTTATTGTTAAAGATGAATGGGCAAAAATACCTGTGGAGACATGCAAAAAGCTGGTCTGCAATTCTAGGAAGCATTTGCTGTAATAGGCTTTTCTATCAATTTTATTAAGAAGGGTATGAATAATTTTGGACTGGACACTTTTTGCTCAAATGTTAGTAAAATATAAGATTTTTTTTTCCACAATAATGCCTTTTGTACATCGTCTTATTATGTTTTGGGTGACCTCTGTCCTTTCCCATCAAAAAATTACTTGTTGGTTGAATAAAAGTAACTTTAAAGGAACTCCGAGGAGTAAAAATTAAATGAAATTGGTACTTACCTGGGGCTTTCTCCAGCCCTCCGTAGGTCGGGAGGTCCCCCGGCATCCTCCTGGCTCTTTTCCTGGTCCCTCTGCCCAATACAGCCCCGGGCTCCCACTTCCTTATCAGTGACTCTGCATGTCTTCACGGCGGGCGGCGTGACAGTACTGCGCATGCATGATTAAACCGCGCATTCGCAGTACTACCATGCCGGCCGCCATGATGACGCGCAGCGGATGGCGTGATGACATGCAGCGTCACCGATAAGCAAGTGGGAGCCCGACACTCGGCTTGGGTGTCGCCGGGGCTGTATTCTGCAGCAGGACCGGGAGAAGAGCCAGGAAGGCGCCGGGGGACCTTCCGACCTACGGTGGGCTGGAGAAAGCCCCAGGTAAGTACCAATTTTTTCTTCTTAAGGTCACTTTAAGTCAAAATTTGCCAGGGGTAGGAATAATTATTGGCAGCACTGTATGTAAAAGAGTTATTCCACAGTGTTCCTAATGCAGACTACACTGGCAGTATCAGGGTTTTCTGCCACTCAATAAATACTTTAAGTTGGGAAAATGAGTAACAAGGACTCCCAGTCTAGACTGGTAAATGGAGAATAAAGATTCAAAGGAAGTGTAATTTCAGCTTTGAGTTTTAGTAATTTATATCGGAGTATGGATTTGAAATGAGAAGTTTTGCACAAAGTTGTATACCTTGGTGTAGCAATATTCAGTGAAGGTGGAGTTGCTGTTTACACTGCAAAACGGAGTCCACCGAAAAATGAAAACTGTGTTCCTTTTGCGGTTGCTAAGAAATTTTTGGTCTGCTTACCAAAAGCAATACAGCAAGTACGCTGCAAGAAGTGGGTATGCCAATTGGTATTCCATTAGTGGGAAGGATACAGCAATACGGGCTTTCCGTTAGCTAACTCAAGTCCCTGCAATTCCCTGGTCATGCATTTAGAATATAGGCAGGGGGAGTGGGCCTTAACTTCTGCATAAACCTATTGGGGGTATTGTTAGTAACTCCGTATAACCGTGATGTAGCTAGAGCCCCACTGGCCCAAATGCAACTTTACACTGCATCTCCAACACTGTATGTAAACTAATCGCATGATACAGACCACCAAAAACCACAGCCACTGTGTAAGAGGAATGTAAACAGGAATAGAAATGACTTATTAACTACCTAAAGACTGCCCTACGCTAATGGGCGTGGACGCGGCGGCAGCCCCAGGACTGCCTAACGCCAATTGGCGTCAAGTCCTGGGGCTCTGATTGGCATGAGATCGCGCGCAGGATGCGCGTGCATCTCCTGCTCGGGGGCGGAGCAGGATCAGACCCCCCACCAACAGAGAGCTCTGTTGGTGGGGAGAAAAGGGGGGAGGGCGGAATCACTTATGTGCTGAGTTGTACGGGCCTGCAGCTATGCCTTAAAGCTGCAGTGGCCCATTTTAGTTAAAATCGCCCTGGTCCTTAGTGGGGTTTACCACTGCAGTCCTCAAGTGGTTAATTACCACTGCAGCACCAATAACTAATGCAGCAACATTTTTTGTCCTTGAAATGCAAAAAAAAACGGGTTTAGTGTTCCGGACAGTTGGAAAATGTTCTCTATGCCCTCTTTGGGGTGTGTGCATAAAATTGCCTACACCGGCAAAATTTTCCTTGAAATGATTATTTGATGGCCTTTCCTGCAATAATTCAGTGAATCAGATCGATCATGGACCACTAAGTGCTTGAAATTCTTGCTGAAACTGCAACAGGACAGCTGCCAGTCTCTCCGACAATATAACCCCTTCCCACACACACACACACACACACACTACACACACGCATCTGTATGCTGATTGGGACAAAATGTCACCCAGTGTTATCAGTAAAGACTGTTTTGACACATATCCAGTGTGTTCAGCTTTAGGCCTCAGACACACTAGAGCACTTTTGTGAGTGATTTTGGAGTTTTGAGAATTGCTAATGCTTTTAAAAACGCTTTGCTAATGAAAGTGTATGGAGGTGAGCCCACTAGAGTGATTGCGAATTTGAAAATCGCAACTGCCGAACATGCAGTATTTTGTGAGCCTTTGGGCTCCAATACAGTTTATTGTTTTTAAAAACCCTTCACAGAACCCCTTTCAGACAACTCATACACTGACACGTGCTTCTATCGGCCCCCTGCAACTGCCATTTCCGGCGCCATCGTCCTACGATCCTCCGTTCCCCGCCGCTGGTCCCGGTGTAATTATCCGTCCAATACAACTGTGGCTGCGCTGCCATGGCGCCTGCGCAGTAAGCTCCCAGAGACGCGAGCAGTATGTGTCTAGTTAGACAAATATTTAGACCGGGACCGGTGGCGGGGAATGCAAAATCACAACCATAGGAGGACTGCACCGGACATAACAGCTGCCGGTGGACAAAATGCAGCACAAATTGCAAAGTGCTATCGCAATAGCTAGTGCTTTGTGTTAGCATTTTGTTGGCAATTTCTAGTGTGCCCCTGGCCTTAGTTGTTGCAGCTAGAGCCTGGATCCATGCTGAATCAGTCCTTATCCCCTCCTATTCCTGACACTGAGGAGCGTGCTGCTTCTTTGCTGGGCTGGGGAACAAAGGCCTCACAGTGCTTCCTCTGGCAGCTGTGCAGCACCCATGTTAGCAGGAATACGTCAGGATGAGTTAGGCCTCTTTTTCACCGACTGTTGAGCTGTGTGCTCAGCAAGCAGTTACCAAGCAGCAGTAAGCAGTTACCAAGCAGCAGTGAGCAGTTACCAGGCTGGAGCAAGCAGTTGTGAGAGTTTGAGAGGCATTTCACTGCCTATCAACTGTCGGTGGAAAAGACTCAAACCAAACTTTTTCTTTTTTTTTTTTTTTTAGTTCAAAATATTTAGTTGCACCACTCTGACACATACAAAGATAAATAAACACTCCTTCAAGCCTATGAGCATGTCAGTGCATACTTTTCACCCTTCTCTTTTCCTAACTAGGGTTATACAGGTGGCAGCCATTAGCAATTCCTTTTTTGCCGGACACCAGCTACTCCACCAGTTTGCCGGATTCTGTCCCGGCAATATGAAAGGAAGGGAGGGGTTCCTCCATTAAATGTAAAATATTTTATATTTGTCATCCTACAGCTGAAAAAAGGCTGCTATTTATTATTATAAGTTAGAAAATAGATTGTATCCCTGAAATCTTGTATTTTTAATTTGGGTCCACTTTAATAACAGCAAAAAAAACATTTCAACTGTTCCAAATCGATTTAAGTTTGATAGTGTTGTAGTACCTGTATGAGGTACACAAAGAGAACTGGGAACCTTTTAAAGGTGCCCATTAACTGTACAATTTTTAATGGATCATATTTTCAATCAGATTTAGATCATATTGTATGAAACAGAAGCTGGTGGCTCCAATTCATCCTGAATGATCACATTATCAATAGTTTCCTCAAAGAAATAGTCGATCGCCAAGGCTGAAGCTTCATGGATACTATCGTTACTGGTTTTTCAAATTGGGATTCTTTAATGCTGTGCATGCGAATTCAATACTATTTATTTCTTATGTGATTGTTTGCAAAAAATTGCAGTGTTAATGCGCACCTTCATTGTAGAGCTAATAATCTATTTGGCAGAGAATTTAAATCAGTATTCTACTCCCTAATGGGTGTTTCTGAAAGTATGTGGGCAATTGCACATCTCCCACTTGGACTGTCGTTTTAGCCTTGGATCTAAAATGGTCATATTCCAGACTGCAGTGGTGAAAGCTAAATTGTATCTAGCTAGCTTATTGTGTAAAGACAGGATAGTTGGAGGCCCCCGGGAGAAACAAAATGAAAAAATAACATGGAATGCAAGTTACTGCACTTACCTCCTGAATATGGGCCGCCAGTATGGAGAAGTAATTGTTTATATAGATTGAAGTCCATTTCATCAGGTTATAGTGCCAAGAGGCTGAACCTTATAGTGTGTAAGCACCTATGTTCAGCACTTTAACCTGATGAAGTGGACATCTACCTACAAACTTGCCTGCTTGTGCCAAAGAACAATTGTCACGTCCTAAATCAGGACAGCCAGTGGGAAAAAAGTGCATTCACTTAATTGCTAATGCAATGCTATGGGGCATTTTTACACAATCGCATCACTGCAGTGAGAACACACAAATAGGGTAACATTAGCTGGAGCTTTTAAAAATCACAAAGCACTTCGAAATGCTCTTGTAGTGTGCACCAGGCCTTACACTGCTTTTTTATTTTATTGTCTGTGGACTTTCCTAACTATCTCATGTTGACATGATTTAAAGCAAACCTGAAATGAGAGATGTGGAGGCTGCCATGCTTATTTCCTTTTAACCTCTAGCCGACCGCGTCACGCCAATGGGCGTGGCCGCGGCAGCAACCCCAGGACCGCCTAACGCCGATTGGCGTAAAATCCTGGAGCTCTGTTTTGCAGGAGATCGCACGCAGGCTGCACGCGCATCTCCTGCTTGGGGGGAGGAGCTCCGCCCCTGCCTTCAGTCTCCGAGCAGACGCCGTGATCGCTGTCTATTTACACGTACAGCTCTGCGATCGGCAGCAGCGCTGTACTGGGGACAGCCGTGGGACATGGCTGTCCCCCTGGGGGACAAGAGAGCGATCGGCTCTCATAGGGTGAAGCCTATGAGAGCTGATTGCTATGATTGGCTGGGGGGAGGGAGGGTATTTAACCACTTGCCAACCGCCCACTCATAACGTGCGTCGGCAAAGTGGTAGCTGCAGGACCAGCGACGCACATCTGCGTCGCCGGCTGCAGACTAATCAGGAAACAGCCGCTCGCGCGAGCGGCTGCTTCCTGTCAATTCACGGCGGGGGGCTCCGTGAATAGCCTGCGGGCTGCCGATCGCGGCTCGCAGACTAAATGTAAACACAAGCGGAAATAATCTGCTTTGTTTACATTTGTACAACGCTGCTAACGGTAGCAGCGTTGTACTAGATCAGCGATCCCCGGCCAATCAGCGGCCGGGGATCGCTATCACATGACAGGCAGGAGCCTGTTAGAGGCTGCACAGGACAGATCCGTTCCTGTGCAGCCTCCGATCTCCGGGGCAGGGAGGGAGAAGGGGAATCCAGCCGTGGAGGGGGCTTTGAGGTGCCGCCACCCACACGCATGCATGAGCGATCAGACCCCCCCCCCAGCACATCATCCCCCTAGTGGGGAAAAAAGGGGGGCGATCTGGTGCTCTGCCTGTTATTTGATCTGTGCTGCAGATCTTAGAAATCAGCGCTGGTCCTTAACCACTTGCCGACCGCACGCTTATACCGTGCGTCGGCAAAGTGGCAGCTGCAGGACCAGCGACGCAGTATTGCGTCGCCAGCTGCAGGCTGATTAATCAGGAAGCAGCCGCTCGTACGAGCGGCTGCTTCCTGTCAATTCACGGCGGGGGGCTCCGTGAATAGCCTGCGGGCCGCCGATGGCGGCTCACAGGCTAAATGTAAACACAAGCGGAAATAATCCGCTTTGTTTACATTTGTACGGCGCTGCTGCGCAGCAGCGCCGTAAGGCAGATCGGCGATCCCCGGCCAATCAGCGGCCGGGGATCGCCGCCATGTGACAGGGGACGTCCCGTCACTGGCTGCACAGGACGGATAGCGTCCTGTGCAGCCCAGATCTCCCGGGGGAGCAGGTAGGAGAGGGAGGGGGGAGAATGTCGCCGCGGAGGGGGGCTTTGAGGTGCCCCCCCGCAAAATGCTTGCAGGTAGGAGCGATCAGACCCCCCCTGCACATCATCCCCATAGGGGGGAAAAAAGGGGGGCGATCTGATCGCTCTGTGTGGCCGAGGATCTGTGCTGGGGGCTGCAGAGCCCACCCAGCACAGATCCAAACAAACAGCGCTGGTCCTTAAGGGGGGGTAAAGGGTGGGTCCTCAAGTGGTTAAGGGGGGTAAAGACTGAGTCCTGAAGTGGTTAAAGAAACAAGGGTTTAAAAAAAAAAAAAAAAAAAAAAAGCAACACTAATATTTATTTAAAAAAAATAAAATAAACATGGGGGGAGCGATCAGACCCCACCAACAGAGAGCTCTGTGGGTAAGGAGAAAAGGGGGGGGGAGGGGGGAAACACTTGTGTGGTATGTTGTGTGGCCCTACAGCTTGGCCTTAAAGCTGCAGTGGCCAATTTTACTAAAAATGGCCTGGTCACTAGGGGGGGTTTAGCCCTGCAGTCCTCAAGCGGTTAACTACTTGCCGACTGCTCCACACCAGTTGACGTGAATGCCGCGGCAGCCCCAGGTCCACTCCACGCCGATAGGTGAGAATGGCTTTCAATGGGGCTAGCAGGATCTCCACTCTGCCTTCAGTCTCCCAGCAGTGATCGCCGCTAGGAGACTGTTAGACGGCGAAACTGCCGTCTAATAGCCATGTACAGTGCTGTGATATAAGGCAGCGCTGTACTTGGGACAGCCGTGTGACACGGCTATCCCCTCTGTAGGCAGAGAAGTGATCGGCTGTCATGACAGCCGATCACACTGATTGATTGGCGGGGGGAATATAAAATAAATTTAAAAAATTGGTACGTTTATTCAAAAATTAATCAAATATTTAAATAAAAAAAAGACAACTGGGGAGCGATCAGACCCCACCAACAGAGAGCTCTTTTGGTGGGGAGAAAAGGGAGGGGAGGGAATCACTTGTGTGCTGAGTTGTGCGGGCCTGCAGCTTGGCCTTAAAGCTGCAGTGGCCCAATTAGTAAAAGATGGCCTGGTCACTAGGGGGGTTTAACATTGCGTTCCTCAAGTGGTTAAACAATACCAGTTGCCTGGCTGTCCTATTGATCTTTCAGACATCAGACAGGCGTTCAGGTTGTCAGATTTCAGTCAGAGACATCTGATGTGCGTGCTTGTTCAGGATCTATGGCTAAAAGTATTAAGGTAGGCATACATCAGGCGACTTGGTGGCTGACTGACCAATTCGTTCCGATAATTATTTGACGATTGACCAATCTTGTGCTGAAATTTGTCGCATGTATGAATCGGACATGCTGTAAGATGTCGGGCCATTGTGGTTGATTGCGTGCGCAGCAGTAAGGGCCCTTTTACACTTAGGCTACTTACACACCAAGACGTTGCGTTTTAGGGGATGTTATGGTCGCATAACGTGCCCCTAACGCAACGCATGGTCATGTTGAAGTGGGACGTCAGATTGAGCTGCGTTATGCAGCTTTCAAAGCAGCCCCTCCAGGTTAGTGATAGGAAGTCCGGATCTTTTTAAGGATTCGGATCATTTGAATTGGATCATTGAAAAGATCCGGATCTTTTAACCAAATCATTTGAATCATTTTACTAGGGAAGCAGACTGGGGGTGAAATGACTAACAGGACAGGACTTTCCCTGCACTGTACATTCTGTATGTTCCGGTTTCTTCCAGACAGACATCCACTGTGAACCGAATCTTTCATTGTGATGATCTGGATGATTCGACTCACAAAAAAGATCCGGATCAAATGAACGATTCGTTCATGATCCGGACAACACTACACTCCTACCATGAGTCTCTGCAGTGCAGTTAATATCAATTAGCCATGTGGCTGGCCGCAGAGGAGGAGGGGAGACCTCCTCCTCCAACATTACTGAGCATGTGCAAGCAGTCTAACGCTGCTTCTGCTTAGCCCAGTATAACGTACAGCATGCAGCACTTTGTTTAAATGTGCTGCGTTACTATGTAAAGCAACATGGGCACTGTGAACAGCACAATTGATTTTACAGTGCTGTGAGTTAGGCTGCGTTACTGGCTGCTGTAACCTGGGACTTTAACCTCTCACTGTGAAACCAGCCTTAAGCAGCTGCTCTCAGTTATAACTGAAAGTAATCTGATTTTCAAAGTAATACCCATCTTTGCCTATGGCTCAGTTCCCACTATCTGCATTTTAACTGAAACCTTTTTCACAATGCACTGCTATGGAAAAAACACACACTCATACTAACACATACTAACGCACTAAGTGTACAAGGGTCCTTATAGGGAGCAATATTGGGATGAGCACCGGATTGCATGGACTACATCTGTAATGTGTAGATCTGACCATACAGTATTTGGAATGTGTAGGTCTAAACTGTGTGTGTAGAATTTAATTTTGAGGGCTTGGATTGACCATGTTTGAGGATTCTTAGGCCTCTAAGCTATGTACACACACTCAGCAAAAGTTGTTTGAAACTTCTATCAAACCACAGATTGTCGCCCAAATACACCAAAATTTGATAGAAAATCATGTAAAAAAAACCTTTTGTAGCCAAACAGCCATGAGCTACCGATATCTGACATTTTTCCCAATCCATCCGGCAGATCAACTCACGTAACTGTTGGGCAGATATTGTGCAGTTGGCCACATCATGTGTAAACTGTCAGGGACGTTCTACAGAATGTCCATGAGTTGGTCGTTTGCAGTATCGGTTTGTGGGTGTTGTTGAAAAGACTTGTTTGCCTGTTGTCGCCAGTAAAGTTGTTTCTGTGCCGTTGGTTGTTTGTGGTGACTTTTTTTTTTTACTCTGTGTATAGACCTTTAATCTCTAGAAGTGCCTTAACCACTTGCGGACCGCGCACTCATACCGCGCGTCGGCAAAGTGGCAGCTGCAGGACCAGCGACGCAATTCTGCGTCGCCGGCTGCAGGCTAATTAATCAGGAAGCAGCCGCTCGCGCGAGCGGCTGCTTCCCGTCAATTCACGGCGGGGGGCTCCGTGAAAAGCCTGCGTGCCGCCGGTCGCGGCTCGCAGGCTAAATGTAAATACAAGCGGAAATAATCCGCTTTGTTTATATTGTACAGCGCTGCTGCGCAGCAGCGCCGTAAGGCAGATCGGCGATCCCCGGCCAATCAGCGGCCGGGGATCGCCGCCATGTGACAGGGGACAGCCTGTCACTGGCTGCACAGGACGGATAGCGTCCTGTGCAGCCCAGATTGCCAGGGGTGACAGGGATGAGAGGGAGGGGGGGAATTTCGCCGCGGAGGGGGGCTTTGAGGTGCCCCCCCCCCCCCCCGCAACACCCTGGCAGGCAGGAGCGATCAGACCCCCCCAGCACATCATCCCCCTAGTGGGGAAAAAAGGGGGGCGATCTGATCGCTCTGCCTGCACCCTGATCTGTGCTGGGGGCTGCACAGCCCACCCAGCACAGATCAGCTAAAACAACGCTGGTCCTTAAGGGGGGGGTAAAGGGTGGGTCCTCAAGTGGTTAAACAATAGGGCTCACTGACCTGTTTTTCATGTACTACCAATCTAGTGATGTTGAACCTACTAACAGGTCTTGGCACGCTGGTCCATAGTTGTAACCTACTAAAGCCTTTTCCCTTTTCCAGGAATCTGCTAATAAATATTGGACAGATAACCACTTGTCAAAAATCAATTTTTATTAGGTCACTGTGACAAGCAGGGACGGAAATATTGCATACAAAGCATTCATCTGACAGTCCCTTTCTGTGGCAGCAGAGAAGAGGAAATAAAGGCCAGTGTATCTTCCTGTACCGGGCCTGGAGGGACTCCTCTATGTACTGCCCTATGTATGGGTGAGAGTACAGCAACTCCTGTGACTGCTAGGGCTTAATCCTGCTGTGTAGTCTAGCGCTGGGAGGTTCTGGGAAAGTAGTCTTCAGTTCTGTACAGAGTGGGCAGCTCATAGGTGCTCTGCGTCTTCGTACTTTTCTGGAAAAAAGAGGAAAAGCAATCAATCACTCGTGACAAATTCATGATCACAGTGGTATTTGTATAAACAGACATAACCAGAAGATATATATGAAAGCTAAGCTAAGTACTGCATACATTAAAGGGAACCTTAACTGTGGCCGAAAAAAAATTCACTTACCTGAGGCTTTCCCAAGCCTCCTGCAGCCGTCCTGTGCCCGCGCCGGTCATTCGGTGACCTCCACGGCTAAGTTTCGTTTTCAGCCGACTGCCAGTCGTCCTCCGGCCAAGTGTCTTCTTCTTCCGCATTCCCCGTCGTAAAGAGCCGTAAAGCGTTCTTTACGACAGGGAATGCGGAAGAAGAAGCTTGGCCGGAGGACAACTAGCAGTCCGAAAACGAAACTTAACCGCGGAGGGCACCGAAGGACCGGCGCGGGCACAGGAGGCTGCAGGGGCTCGGGAAAGCCTCAGGTAAGTGATTTTTTTTTTCCGCCCACAGTTAAGGTTCCCTTTAAAGCTACTTACACACCAGGACGTTGCGTTTAGGGGACGTTATAGGGCACATAACGTGCCCCTAACACAACGCCTGGTGGTGTTGGAGCAGGACGCTACCAAGAGCCGCATTACAAGCAGCTCTTGGTGTGCCTGCTCTGTCGGAGGCGCTGCAGAGACCACGTGAGCGGAGCTCTCCGCATCACGTGGTCCCGCCAGCCAATCAGCGGCCACTCCAAAGCGTAAACACGGCTACTTGGCATTCACTGCACTTGCAATGTGCCTGGCTACGTAGCTTCCTCTCCGCCCCTAAAATAAAAAAATAAAAAAACACCGGTACTGAGCATGTGCAAACAGTCTAACGCGGCTTAGCCGCGTATAAAGTACTGCATGCAGTACGTTGTCTTGGCGTGAAGCGTTACTGTGTAACGCAACGTGGGCACTGTGAACAGCCCATTGATTTTTTCATTGCTGTGCGGTGGGCGTGCATTACAGGCTGCTCTAACGTGCACCTGTAACATCCCACTGTGAAAGCAGCCTTAAAGGGAAGGTTCAGGGACTGTTAAAAAAAAATAAAAATCCGCATCCACTTACCTGGGGCTTCCTCCAGCCCGTGGCAGGCAGGAGGTGCCCTCGGCGCCGCTCCGCAGGCTGCCGGTGGCCGACCCGACCTGGCCAGGCCGGCGGCCAGGTCATGCTCCTTCCGCATTCCAAAATGCGCCTCACGGCAGCGCGCTGACGTCATCGGACGTCCTCCGGGCTTTACTGCGCAGGCTCAGTAGTTCTGAGCCTGCGCAGTACAGCCCAGAAGACGTCCGATAACGTCAGCGCACCGCCGTGAGGCGCATTTTGGAACGTGGAAGGAGCCTGGCCGCCGGCCTGGCCAGGTCGGGTCGGCCACCGGCAGCCTGCGGAGCGGCACCGAGGGCACCTCCTGCCTGTCACGGGCTGGAGGAAGCCCCAGGTAAGTGGATGCGGTTTTTTTTTTTTAACAGTCCCTGAACCTTCCCTTTAAGGATGAGACCAGTAAAGCCACGCCCCTTTTTTTTTTTTTTTTTTTTTTTTTTACCCTCAAGGAAAACTGTGGGTGAGAGGTATATGGAAGCTGCCATATTTATTCCCTTTTAAGCAATACCAGTTGCCTGGCAGTCCTGCTGATCCTCTGCCTCTAATACTTTCAGCCATAGACCCTGAACAAGCATGCAGCAGATCAGGTGTTTCTGACATTATTGTCAGATCTGACAAGATTAGCTGCATGCTTGTTTCTGGTGTGATTTGGACACTTTGAACACTGGGGAAATAATTAATTAAAAAAGAAGAGATTTATTAAGAAAAAATAAAATAAATATTTATTAAAAAAGAATAAACAATGATGGGGGTGATCAGATTCCACCAACAGAAAGCTCTGTTGCCCATTTGTTGAAAAATGGCCTGGTCTTTAGGGGGGGTTAACACTGCGGTCCTCAAGTGGTTAAATCATGTCAACCTGAGATAGTTTGAAAAGTCCACGGACAATAAAATCAAAAACCAAAAGGCCTGGTGCACACTACAGGAGCTTTTCTAAGCGCTTTGTGATTTTAATGTTACCCTATGTGTGTGTTCTCACTGGAGTGATGTGATTTTGTAAAAATTCCCCATAGCCTTGCATTAGCAAGAGCTTTTAATGACCCGTAGAGTTGCATTGGATCTAATGGCCCAATAATGCATTTAGGGCTCGTTCCCACTGTTGCGACGCGATTTCGGCCGCATTCCGACGCTTGTAAAAACGCATGCGGATGCGTTTCCACATGCGTTTTTACCCGCGATTTCGCATGCGATTTCGCATGGCAGGGTGCCATGCGAAATTAACCATGACACTGCCAGGGCTAAATAAAATTGAAAAAGGTGCGAAATCGCACGCGAAATCGCGGGTAAAAACGCATGTAACAAACGCATGCGTTTTTACTATTAAATACATTAGCGGCGATTCGCACGGATTCCCGACGCAGGCGAAATCGTTGGCTCTTTTGTGCGTTTTTTTCACGCTGAAAAAAACGCACCTCAACAACGCTACAGTGGAAACAGGCCCATCCACTTGTATTACATGTGCGGATCTGCATGCGTTGGACGCATGCAGATTCGCGATAGTGGAAACGAGCCCTAAGAGCGATTTCCAATAAAAATATTTGAAAAAAAAAAAAAAGTTTAAAACCTCTATCAAACCACAGATTTTACATCAAACGAGTGTGTGTAGATAGCTTAGAGGCCTGGGAATCCTCAAACATGGTCAATCCAAGTCCTCAAAATTAAATTGTACGCACACAGTTTAGACCTACACATTCCAAATACTGTATGGTCAGATCTACACCTTACAGATGTAGTCAGCGCAATCCGGTGCTCGTCGCAATAGTGCTCCCCACAAGGGCCCCTTGTTCACTTAAAGGTTTGTTCACACTATCCGTGTTTGTTTGTTTTTTTTTTTTTTTGTAGCACTGGTGATTTTGCAAATCACCCTAAAAGCACTTGTGTAATTATTTCCTATAACAGTGTTCACGTGAGCGTTTTGATTTTATTAAAATCACGCACTACATGTACCATTTTCTGAGCACTTTGGCTCGATGGAAGGTATAGGCAAATTGCAAAGCACTTGAAAAACCGCTTTGTATAGCGATTTCATGAGCGCTTTTATGAATAAATATATTGTATTTATTCATTTCTGGGTTAAAGAGTTCACTTCCTGACTGATGTTAGAAAGTGAAAAAAATTAATCGCTTAGAAAAGCGCTGTAAAAAAAAGTATACATTGCTCAGCTCTTGCGATTTATAATTTGAACAAGGCCTACGAAAAAACTCAGGGCCCGTTTCCACTATCGCAAATTCGCATGCGTTTGCCGCATGTGAATTCGCATAGCCAATACAAGTGGATGGACCTGTTTCCACTTGTCAGGATCCCTTTGTGTTTTTCTGTGCAGAAAAAATCTGCACGGCAGAGCCATCAGAATTCGCATACCGCTATGCGAATCACATACAATGTATTTAATAGGGAATTTCGCATGCTGCATTAGTATGCGAATTTTCATGCGATTTCGCATGGAATCAATGGAAAAGCACACAGGCACTGCCATGGTTAAATTCACATACATCGCCATCCATGTGAAATCGTATGCGAATTTGCATGAAAATTCGCATTCGCATGCAAATTTTTACTGCAGCGATTCCCACCGCACAAGTGGAAACGGGCCCTAGGAAAAAAGTGAATTGCATATGGCCCATGGAGAGATAGTGATAGACCTGCTTCCAATGTGCAGTCCTGTATAGCGGGCTAAACATGCCAGTATAATGATGACCGTAATTTTGAATGTACCTTTAAAAGACAATGGACCTGAGAGGGATATGGAGGCTGAACTATTTATTTCCTTTTAAACAATACAAGTTGCCTGGCAGCCCTGCTGATCTTCATGCATCAGTAGTGTCTGAATCACACAGCTGACACAAGCATGCGGCACATCCACTCCAACATCTGACCTGCATGCTTGCTCAGGGTCTATGTATGGCTAAGAGCATTAGAGCAGAGTTCCTCAACCTTTTCCTCAGGGCCCACCAACAGTACATGTTTTGCAGAAAACCACAAACATGCACTGGTGGGATAATTAGTGTTGCAGCAGAGCTAATTTCCTTCCTCTGTGGATTTCCACAAAACATGCACTGTTGGTGGGCATTGAGGACAGGGTTGGGGAGAACTGCATTAGAGGATCAGCAGGACAGGCTGACAGATAGCATAATTTCAAAGGAAATACAGTTGTGTTCAAAATTATTCATACCCCCAATGCTGTAAAGGGTGTTAGGGAATTTAGTGTACATTTGTAATTGTGTTCAGAATGAAATCTTACAAGGACTTATTAAAGAACCAAATGCAACTAAAATGACATCAATTGTTTTTGTAATACAGTATTAAGGCCTCTTTTCCACGAACTGTTTATAGGTAGTGAAATGCCTCTCAAACTCTCACAACTGCTTGCTGCTGCATGGTAACTGCTCACTTCTGCCTGGTAACTACTCGCTGCTGCCTGGTAACTGCTCACTGCTGCCTGGTAACTGCTTGTTGCTGCATGATAACTGCTTGCTGAGCACACAGCTCAACAGTTCGTGGAAAAGAGGCCTAAACGTTTTTTTTTTTGTGATTTCTTAATGGACACAATTATTCAATCCATTAAAGTGAATGTTTACCCATTTAAAAATAAAAAAGTCAGATACTCACCTAAGGAGAGGGAAGGCTCGGTCCTAATGAGCCTTTTCTCCTCTCCCGCTGCCCGGTCCCGCGCAGGATCCCCCGTAGCAGTATTCGACCAGTTCGGTCAAATACTGCCATTTCCGCAGCCGAAGGGATGTTTCGGAAGCCTTCGGGAGCACTCGGGCTCCCGAGGACGGGGCCGCTCCATAGTACGCATGCGCGAGCGCCCTCTATGACGCACTCGCGCGTACGTAGTATGGAGCGGCCCGTCTTCGGAAGCCCGAGTGTTCCCGAAGACCTCCGAAGTCCCTGCGGCGGCGGACGCGAACAGGGGAGCCAGCGCAGCACCGAGGGCACCAGGAGAGGGAAGGCTCATTAGGACCGAGCCTTCCCTCTCCTTAGGTGAGTAACTGACTTTTTTATTTTTTGATTGGTACCCATTAGCTTTAAAGCCTACCACTCTTAGTCCTCCTTTCCACAAACGGTTGAGCTGTGTGCTCAGCAAGCAGTTACCGGGCAGAAGTAAGGGCCCTTTTCCACCAGCACGTTTGCGCTGGCTGAATCGCAAAAACGCAAACCGCTAGCGATTTTACAATCGCTACGGTTTGCTTTTTAACATAGGAATCGCGGTAGGTAATTTCCACTACCGCGATTCGTTTTTTACTTGATCGCGATCGCGCCGCGGAGCGAGTTTTGCCGCGATTTTGCTATGCAGTGCATAGCATAGCAAAATCGCGGTCGCGAACGTCGGGGAATCGCCGCTAATTGCGATTCAGCAATCGCTAGCGTTCAGCGTGAACGCTAGCGATTGCTAGTGGAAAAGGGCCCTAAGCAGTTATCATGCAGCAACTAGCAGTTACCAGGCAGCAGTGAGCAGTTGAGTTTGAGAGGCATTTCACCGCCTATCAACAGTTCTTGGAAAGGAGGCCTGAACTACAGAGGTTCATTCAAGTGTTTTCGATCAGGTATTGAAAACACCTGTGGATGTTAACGAGCAGCAATCAAGCATAAGCACCAATTAAGCAGATTTAAAATGACTGTGATTCTCAGCTCCTTCTAGACATTTAGGCCTCTTTTCCAAGAACTGTTGAGCTGTGTGCTCAGCAAGCAGCTACCAGGCAGCAGTAAGCAGTTATCATGCAGCAACTAGCAGTTACCAGGCAGCAGTGAACAGTTGTGAGAGTTTGAGAGGCATTTCACTGCCTAACAACAGTTCGTGGAAAAGAGGCCTTACTGGTGTGTTTACAAACATGGTGAAGTCAAGAGAATTGTTCAGGAAGACAAGAGAAGAGGTGAATTCTCTTCACAGGAAGGGCAATGGCTATAAGAAGATTAACTTCTAGAGGACCGCCCCATGCCAATGGGCGTGGCCACGGCGGCAGCCCCAGGACCGCCTAACGCCAATTGGCGTCAAGTCCTGGGGCTGCAGTTTGCAGGAGATGGCGCGCAGGCTGCGCAAGGGACAATCGGCGATCGCCGATCGGGAGAGATCGCCAATTGGGAGACTGTAAAGACGGCGAAAGCGCCGTCTATTTACATATACAGCGCCGCGATCAGCAACAGTGCTGTACTGGGGACAGCCGAGTGACACGACTGTCTCCCTGGGGGACAAGAGAGCGATCTGCTCTCATAGACAACCGATCGTCGTGATTGGCCGGCTGGGGGGAGGGAGGGATTTGAAAAAAATATATATAAATAAATCGGAAAAAAATAAAAAAATAAAGATTTTTTTTTTTATTTAAATAAACAACTTGGGGGTGATCAGACCCCACTAACAGAGATGTCTGTTGGTGGTGGTGGTGGGGGGGGAGTTAGGGGGGGAGCACTTGTGTGCTGTGTTGTGCGGCCCTGCAGCTTGGCCTTAAAGCTGCAGTGGCCATTTTAGTAAAAATGTGCCTGGACTTACCACTGTGGTCCTCAAGTGGTTAAACATACCAAGAGACACCATAGGAAGCATCATTCACAAATTCAAGGCAAAGGGAACTGTTGAAACGCTACCTGGTCATGGCAGAAAGAAGATACTGACTTTGACTGCTGTGCGCTACCTGAAGCACAAAGTGGAGAAAAGTCCCTGTGACTGCTGAGGAACTGCAAAAAGATGTCAGATGCGGATACTGAAGTTACAGCTCAGACAATAAGGCGCACACTGCGTAATGAAGGCCTTAATGCCAGAACTCCCAGACGCACCCCCTTGCTGTCTCCAAAGAATAAGAGTCGACTGCAGTATGCCCAAAGTCATGTGGACAAACCACAAAAGTTTTGGAATAGTGTTCTTTGGACTGATGAAACAAAATTAGAACTGTTTGGGCCCATGGAGCAACGCTATGTTTAGAGGAGGAAGAACAAGGCCTATGAAGAAAAGAACACCTTGCCTACTATGAAGCATGGTGAGGGGGTCACATATGCTTTGGGGCCGTTTTGCTTCTGCAGGTACAGGGAAGCTTCAGCTTGTGCAAGGTACCATGAATTCTCTTCAGTACCAGGAGATATTGGATGAAAATGTGATGCAGTCTGTCGCAAACCTGAGGCTTGGGAGATGTTGGCTCTTACCCTAGCGATTCAGCCGACACTGCCCACAGTTTTCGTGCAGGAGGCTGTGAATCCCACAGCTGTGCATGGCACGGCTTCTGGGATTCGCCTGCCTTCACGCAGACCCGGAAGTGCCGCCATGCGTCTCACTGACGTGTGTGCCACAAGTGGAAACGGGCCCTAAAAGAAAGCAGTTGCAGCGCGCAAACCTAAGAATGTGACTGAACTGGAGGCTTTTGCCCATGAAGAATGGGCTAAGATACCCGTAGATCGCTGCAAGACACTTGTGTCAAGCTATGCTTCATGTTTAAAAGCTGTTATAACTGGAAAAGGATGTTGTACTAAGAATGAGTGTCACTTGGGGGTTGAATAAAACTGATAACGATGTGAGCACAGAAAAGACATTTGTGGTTATTTCATTATAAATGTTATATTTGTCTGACTTACAAGTGCCTCTTTGATTTAATTGTAAACAAGATGACTGAAATGATCAAAATCAATGTCAAACTGGCCAAAACACTCAATTTCAGTGGGGGTTGAATAATTTTGAACACAACTGTAGTTAGTTGACCTTTAAGTCAGCACTGCCCTGTACTGCAGACGCCAGCACGGCCCTGTACTGCAGACGCCAGCACTGCCCTGTACTGCAGACGTCAGCACTGCCCTGTACTGCAGACGCCAGCACTGCCCTGTACTGCAGACGCCAGCACTGCCCTGTACTGCAGACGCCAGCACTGCCCTGTACTGCAGACGCCAGCACTGCCCTGTACTGCAGACGCCAGCACTGCCCTGTACTGCAGACGCCAGCACTGCCCTGTACTGCAGAAGTCAGCACTGCCCTGTACTGCAGAAGTCAGCACTGCCCTGTACTGCAGAAGTCAACAGTACCAATAGTTGTCCTTTTCTGGAAAGAGCTGGAGATGTACATACAAAAGGTATGTGAGGAATTGTCTTTGTTAGCAGAACTGGATTCAGGTGAGCTTTAAATAACTAGCTTTGAAATATCAAAACTACTTGTTCTAACACACTTTTTTTAATAACTTGTACCAGAATCACCTAGTCATATAAGATGCACACCACTGTGCTTTGCACCTCCATTTATCCCCATTTGGGGCGTTGGCAGCAGGGATGATCAATGAGATGCAAATAATTTTGAGTTGATGCAGGATTATGCTTATTTTGTATGCTGCTTGCAAATGGACCAATCAAATTTTACCTCAGCAGGATTTGATTGGATCATGGTCAAGCCACATACATTTGCATACAGAATTTGCATAATGATTCATCAACTCAAAACGATTTGCATCTCATTGACCATCGTTAGTTTTCAGTGCACCTTCTTGATTGACTCTTTGCAGTATGCTGCCCTGCTGAATTTATCACCAGGGAATTGTGTTGCACTTCTGTACTCCACCCAGGAGAGCACGAGTTTTCCACGAACTGTTTACAGGCAGTAAAATGCCTCTCAAACTCTCACAACTGCTTGCTGCTGCCTGGCAACTGCTTGCTGAGCACACAGCTCAACAGTTCGTGGAAGAGAGGCCATAGAGTGAAGTGAATCTGAGGAAATGAATCTTCTCCCCTCACTAAGGGCTGGTGCACACCAAAACCCGCTAGCAGATCCGCAAAATGCTAGCAGATTTTTAAACGCTTTTTTTTATTTTTATGAGGCGTTTTGCGGATTGCTGCTGCGGTTTTCAGTATAGTAGATTTCATATATTGTTACAGTAAAGCTGTTACTGAACAGCTTCTGTAACAAAAACGCCTGCAAAACCGCTCTGAAGTGCCGTTTTTCAGAGCGGTTTGCGTTTTTCCTATACTTAACATTGAGGCAGAAACGCACCCGCAATCCAAAAAATGCCTCACCCAGGCATTTTTCGTTTCTGCAAAACGCCCCCCGCTCTGGTGTGCACCACCCCATTGAGATACATTGACCAAGCAGATCCGCAGCCGCAAGCGGATCTGAAAACGCCCAAAAAGCCGCTCGGTGTGCACCAGCCCTCACACTGCGGCCCTGCAAGGTTAGTCACAGAAAACCGCAGCAGCTGTGCAGGAATATGTACAGGGAGAGCAGTGACATGAAGGAAGGTCCATTTATTAACCACTTCCCGACCGCCTAACGCACAGAGGCGGCCGGGAAGTGGAGCCCTTAAGGACCGGCTCACCCACAGAGGCGGCGGTCTATTTAAGGGCATGGGAGGAGCGATCGCGTCATCCGTGACGCGATCCTCCGCCGGCGCCTGTCACCGCTCGCCCGCCGCAACATCCCGCCGGCTATACGGAAGCGCCGGCGGGATGTTAACCCCGTGATCGCCGCATACAAAGTGTATAATACACTTTGTAATGTTTACAAAGTGTATTATACAGGCTGCCTCCTGCCCTGGTGGTCCCAGTGTCCGAGGGACCACCAGGGCAGGCTGCAGCCACCCTAGTCTGCACCCAAGCACACTGATTTCTCCCCCCCTGCCCCAGATCGCCCACAGCACCCATCAGACCCCCCCCTGCCCACCCCCCAGACCCCTGTTTGCACCCAATCACCCACCTAATCACCCATCAATCACTCCCTGTCACTATCTGTCAACGCTATTTTTTTTTTATCCCCCCCCTGCTCCCTGCCCCCTCCTGATCACCCCCCACCCCTCAGATTCTCCCCAGACCCCCCCCCAGACCACCCCCCCCTGTTTACTGTATGCATCTATCCCCCTGATCACCTGTCAATCACCCCCTGTCACTGCCACCCATCAATCAGCCCCTAACCTGCCCCTTGCGGGCAATCTGATCACCCCCCCACACCAATAGATCGCCCACAGATCCGACATCAGATCACCTCCCAAATCCATTGTTTACATCTATTCTCTCCTCTAAACACCCACTAATTACCCATCAATCACCCCCTATCACTTTTTCCTATCAGATCAGACCCTAATCTGCCCCTTGCGGGCACCCAATCACCCGCCCACACGCTCAGATTGCCCTCTGACCCCCCCTTATCAATTCACCAGTGCATTAATTACATCTGTTCTTCCCTGTAATAACCCACTGATCACCTGTCAATCACCTGCCAATCACCTATCACCCATCAATCACCCCCTGTCACTGCCACCCATCAATCAGCCCCTAACCTGCCCCTTGCGGGCAATCTGATCACCCACCCACACCATTAGATCGCCCGCAAACCCGCCGTCAGATTACCTCCCAAATGTATCGTTTACATCTGTTATCTTCTCTAAACACCCACTAATTACCCATCAATCACCCCCTATCACCACCTGTCACTGTTACCTATCAGATCAGACCCTAATCTGCCCCTTGCGGGCACCCAATCACCCGCCCACACGCTCAGATTGCCCTCAGACACCCCCCCCCCTTATCAATTCGCCAGTGCATTAATTACATCTGTTCTTCCCTGTAATAACCCACTGATCACCTGTCAATCACCTGCCAATCACCTATCACCCATCAATCACCCCCTGTCACTGCCACCCAACAATCAGCCCCTAACCTGCCCCTTGCGGGCAATCTGATCACCCACCCACACCAATAGATCGCCCGCAGATCCGACATCAGATCACCACCCAAGCGCAGCGTTTACATCTATTCTCTCCTCTAAACACCCACTAATTACCCATCAATCACCCCCTATCACCACCTGTCACTGTTACCCATCAGATCAGACCCTAATCTGCCCCTTGCGGGCACCCAATCACCCGCCTACACGCTCAGATTGCCCTCAGACCCCCCCTTATCAATTCGCCAGTGCAATATTTACATCTGTCCTTCCCTGTAATAACCCACTGATCACCTGTCAATCACCTGCCAATCACCTATCACCCATCAATCACCCCCTGTCACTGCCACCCATCAATCACCCCCTGTCACTGCCACCCATCAATCACCCCCTGTCACTGCCACCCATCAATCAGCCCCTAACCTGCCCCTTGCGGGCAAACTGATCACCCACCCACACCAATAGATCGCCCGCAGATCCGACATCAGATCACCACCCAAGCGCAGTGTTTCCATCTATTCTCTACCCTAAACACCCACTAATTACCCATCAATCACCCCCTGTCACTGCTACCTATCAGATTAGACCCCTATCTGCCCCTAGGGCACTCAATCACCCGCCCACACCCTCAGAATGCCCTCAGACCCCAGCCCTGATCACCTCGCCAGTGCATTGCTTGCATCTATTCCCCCCTCTAATCACACCTTGAGACACCCATCAATCACCTCCTGTCACCCCCCTAGCACACCTACCCATCAGATCAGGCCCCAATTTGCCCCGTGTGGGCTCCTGATCACTCGGCCAAACCCTCAGATCCCCCTCAGACCCCCTTCCGATCACCTCCCCAGTGCATTGATTGCATCTATTTTCCCCTCTAACCACCCCCTGAGACACCCATCAATCACCTCCTGTCACCCCCCTAGCACTCCTATCCATCAGATCAGGCCCAATACAACCTGTCATCTAAAAGGCCACCCTGCTTATGACCGGTTCCACAAAATTCGCCCCCTCATAGACCACCTGTCATCAAAATTTGCAGATGCTTATACCCCTGAACAGTCATTTTGAGACATTTGGTTTCCAGACTACTCACGGTTTTGGGCCGGTAAAATGCCAGAGCGGTATAGGAACCCCACAAGTGACCCCATTTTAGAAAAAAAGACACCCCAAGGTATTCTGTTAGGTGTATGACGAGTTCATAGAAGATTTTTTTTTGTCAAAAGTTAGCGGAAATTAATTTTTATTGTTTTTTTTTCACAAAGTGTCATTTTTCACTAACTTGTGACAAAAAATAAAATCTTCTATGAACTCGCCATACACCTAACGGAATACCTTGGGGTGTCTTCTTTCTAAAATGGGGTCACTTGTGGGGTTCCTATACTGCCCTGGCATTTTAGGGGCCCTAAACCGCGAGGAGTAGTCTAGAAAACAAATGCTTCAAAATGATCTGTGAATATGTCGTTGGGCCCCTTAGCGCACCTAGGCTGCAAAAAAGTGTCACACATGTGGTACCGCCGTACTCAGGAAAAGTAGTATAATGTGTTTTGGGGTGTATTTTTACACATACCCATGCTGGGTGGGAGAAATTTCTATGTAAATGGACAATTGTGTGTAAAAAAATCAAACAATTGTCATTTACAGAGATATTTCTCCCACTTAGCATGGGTATGTGTAAAAATACACCCCAAAACGCATTATACTACTTCTCCTGAGTACGGCGGTACCACATGTGTGGCACTTTTTTACACCCTAAGTACGCTAAGGGGCCCAAAGTCCAATGAGTACCTTTAGGATTTCACAGGTCATTTTGCGACATTTGGTTTCAAGACTACTCCTCACGGTTTAGGGCCCCTAAAATGCCAGGGCAGTATAGGAACCCCACAAATGACCCCATTCTAGAAAGAAGACACCCAAAGGTATTCCGTACGGAGTATGGTGAGTTCATAGAAGATTTTATTTTTTGTCACAAGTTAGCGGAAAATGACACTTTGTGAAAAAAAACTATTAAAATCAATTTCCGCTAACTTGTGACAAAAAAATAAAAACTTCTATGAACTCACCATACTCCTAACGGAATACATTGGGGTGTCTTCTTTCTAAAATTGGGTCATTAGTGGGGTTCCTATACTGCCCTGGCATTTTAGGGGCCCTAAACCGCGAGGAGTAGTCTTGAAACAAAAATGACCTGTGAAATCCTAAAGGTACTCATTGGACTTTGGGCCCCTTAGTGCAGTTAGGGTGCAAAAAAGTGCCACACATGTGGTATCGCCGTACTCGGGAGAAGTAGTATAATGTGTTTTGGGGTGTATTTTTACACATACCCATGCTGGGTGGGAGAAATACCTCTGTAAATGACAATCTTTTGATTTTTTTACACACAATTGTCCATTTACAGAGGTATTTCTCCCACCCAGCATGGGTATGTGTAAAGATACACCCCAAAACACATTGTACTACTTCTCCCGAGTATGGCGATACCACATGTGTGGCACTTTTTTGCACCCTAACTGCGCTAAAGGGCCCAAAGTCCAATGAGTACCTTTAGGATTTCACAGGTCATTTTGAGAAATTTCGTTTCAAGACTACTCCTCACGGTTTAGGGCCCCTAAAATGCCAGGGCAGTATAGGAACCCCACAAATGACCCCATTTTAGAAAGAAGACACCCCAAGGTATTCCGTTAGTAGTATGGCAAGTTCATAGAAGATTTTATTTTTTGTCACAAGTTAGCGGAAATTGATTTTAATTGTGTTTTTTCACAAAGTGTCATTTTCCGCTAACTTTTGACAAAAAATAAAATCTTCTATAACCTCACCATACTCCTAACGGAATACCTTGGGGTGTCTTCTTTCTAAAATGGGGTCATTTGTGGGGTTCCTATACTGCCCTGGCATTTTAGGGGCCCTAAACCGTGAGGAGTAGTCTTGAAACGAAATTTCTCAAAATGACCTGTGAAATCCTAAAGGTACTCATTGGACTTTGGGCCCTTTAGCGCAGTTAGGGTGCAAAAAAGTGCCACACATGTGGTATCGCCGTACTCAGAAGTAGTATAATGTGTTTTGTGGTGTATTTTTACACATACCCATGCTGAGTGGGAGAAAGATCTCTGTAAATGGACAATTGTGTGTAAAAAAAATTAACAAATTGTCATTTACAGAGATATTTCTCCCACCCAGCATGGGTATGTGTAAAAATACACCCCAAAACACATTATACTACTTCTCCTGAGTACGGCAATACCACATGTGTGGCACTTTTTTGCAGCCTAACTGCGCTAAGGGGTCCAAAGTCCAATGAGCACCTTTAGGCTTTACAGGGGTGCTTACAATTTAGCACCCCCCAAAATGTCAGGACAGTAAACACCCCACAAATGACCCCATTTTGGAAAGTAGACCCTTCAAGGTATTCAGAGAGGGGCATGGTGAGTCCGTGGCAGATTTCATTTTTTTTGTCGCAAGTTAGAAGAAATGGAAACTTTTTTTTTTTGTCACAAAGTGTCATTTTCCGCTTACTTGTAACAAAAAATAATATCTTCTATGAACTCACTATGCCTCTCAGTGAATACTTTGGGATGTCTTCTTTCCAAAATGGGGTCATTTGGGGGGTATTTATACTATCCTGGAATTCTAGCCCCTCATGAAACATGACAGGGGGTCAGAAAAGTCAGAGATGCTTGAAAATGGGAAAATTCACTTTTTGCACCATAGTTTGTAAACGCTATAACTTTTACCCAAACCAATAAATATACACTGAATGGGTTTTTTTTTTTATCAAAAACATGTTTGTCCACATTTTTCACGCTGCATGTATACAGAAATTTTACTTTATTTGAAAAATGTCAGCACAGAAAGTTAAAAAAATCATTTTTTTGCCAAAATTCATGTCTTTTTTGATGAATATAATAAAAAGTAAAAATCGCAGGAGCAATCAAATAGCACCAAAAGAAAGCTTTATTAGTGACAAGAAATGGAGCCAAAATTCATTTAGGTGGTAGGTTGTATGAGCAAGCAATAAACCGTGAAAGCTGCAGTGCTCTGAATGGAAAAAAAGTGGCCGGTCCTTAAAGGGTAGAAAGCCCACGGTCCTCAAGTGGTTAAGAAGTAGAGTAAATAAAAGTTGGAAAATACAACTGGAATTATGATTGGTCACTACAGCCAATTTCTCAACGAGTTGTAACGGTTGATGAATGATTATGGAAGGTTGTGCAAGATCCCATTGGTCCATTTTCAAATGCATAAATTTGCATACAAAATTGGCAAAATCCAGCAACTCATTAATTGCCCCTACATGTTGCCTAGCCTTCTTATTCAATGCTTAATTCAATGAAAATCACAGTTTTCTCATTCAATAAAGATATTTATCATTTAATTATATCTCCCTTGTTCCTCAAATGTTGCTGTAGTCTGATGAGTATAATGTGATCCAGCGATGGGCAAAGTTCTCAGGACAAGAAAATGTCTACTGGTTGGGTAGGGGGTGGGGGAGAGAGGAAATCAGGCCTCTTTTCCACAGGCAGTTGATAGGCAGTGAAATGCCTCTCAAACTCTCACAACTGCTAATTGCTGCCTGGTAACTGCTTGCTGAGAACACACTTCAACTGCCTGTGGAAAAGGGGCCTAAGGCCAGATCGATTAATCTATTGGAAACCTATGTGAAATCTATTAAGGATCTAAATGCATAACTGCACCATTAGATCCAATGCAAATCTATGGTCCATCAATCTGCTGCCAGCAGCAGAGCGACCTAGATTTTGCCATCCTGTTAGGCCTTGTTCACACTACAAAAGCTTTTAAAGCGCTAGTGATTTTGAAAAGCTCTTGCTAATGCAATGCTTTGGGGAGGTTTTTACGAAATCAAATCGCTTTAGTGAGAACACCCACATAGGATAACAATAGCAGGAGCTTTTAAAATCACAAAGCGCTCAGAAAAGCTCTTGTAGTGTGAACAAGTCCTCAGATCAAATCGATAAAAATCGCCCACAAATCGATTGTTCGATCGTGCATTGATTTGCGATTGATCAATCAATCGAACGCTGAAATCGACCAGTGTATGGGCTCCTTAAAATAAATGTTCTTGCAGGATTTGGACTTTAATAGCGGTTTGCTTCAAGTGAGCTTTAGCAGGGATACTTAATATAAAAGAAAAATGAGGTTCTTTATCCACCAACTTCCCATAAATATTTCTCAGATACTCTTTCCTTCCTCCAATGCTTCTATTTAAAATCGTATTCCTAGCAATATTTTTTGCTGGTTTCCAAACTCCATTCATCCTCTGTATGTATGTAGTATGTAAGCAGCATGTAGCCCACGTGTGTCTGGGGTTATGTGTCATCACTGCACTGCCATCTCTCATTTTAACTGGCATGTGGGGGTGGCGTGCCAAGGGCTGCTAGACTCCCTCATTGCTTCTTTGCAAAGCCATTGTCATAATGTGAAAGTACAACAGCATTGCATCACAATGCACATGCAATGATAATCCTATGGGGCAATCACTTTTGAATGCTGTGGGATGCAGTACATTATCCCAACGGAACCTGCTGCAAGCAATGCGTTTACAGGGTAAGGTGCAGTTACAGTGAGGTATACTTATATTGTACTGTATAAAACAGAGGCACATGGTGTAACCTAGACCTTATACTGTTATATACTCCGCCAGCTCCCCCCCCCTTTTTTATTGCCTGAAGAAGCGGGAACACGCCCGTGAAAGGAGTTGCAACATTGTATTCATAGTATATCATTAAATTTGTTTTCTTGAATCTGACAGTCAATGGCTATCATTCATAAAGCATTTCCGCATGCGGAAATGCTTAATACCAGTGACTTTACCGAACACTCAGCAAAATCCCCATTCATAAAGGCTCTTTCCGCATGAAAAGCTGACAGAGCGATACATTTCCGCCTTGTGCGGAGTTTTTCTAGATTTATCTAGAAAAAGTTATAAACACATCCATTCATAAAGATTAGAGCAAGCGGTATCCGGAAGGAAAATACCGCTTGCTCGACAGTAGCGATAGGCGGGCGGATTACGTGTAAATGAATGGGACGGACCTCCCAAGCAGCATCAGACAGAGGAGCGCACGGAGGGAATCGGGCAGCTTTTATGTTTCCGCATGTCTTCCGCCACGCTACCGCCAGCTTCCTCCAGAAAACCTCCGCACTTGTATCGCAACAGGCAGCTTCTTTATGAATGACCACCCAGAAGTCTTAATTACCGGTTGCGGAGAAGAACGGTGTTGCGGAGAAGAACGACTGCCTCTTTATGAATGATAGCCAATGTGTCTGCTTTAGGCCTCTTGCACACTGCAAGTGATTCCGATTCAGATTCCGCTTTTTAATCAGTTTTTACATCCAATTCAGATTCAGATTTGAAGTTTGCTCTCTGCACACTGCAAATCGGAATCTGATTCGGATATAAAAACTGATTAAAAAGCGGAATCTGAATCGGAATCACTTGCAATGTGCAAGAGGCCTTAGGCCACATACACACATCAGACCATAGTCTTTTGAAAATGAAAGATCACAGACCAATCTTACCACCCTTCATGTAGTATGAGAGCCATACTCTACACAGTCTTTTCTATGGAGCTGAACTCCACATCAGAAGAAAATCTTTGCAAGATGCTGCACACACAGATGCTGTACAGACACAAAAGATCAGTATCTGCAAAAGATCTGTTCCTGCCAAAAATCCATTCCTGCAAATTGCAATAATAGTCTATGAGATCTGCAGATCATCATACACACATGATTTAACTGACATTCATCTGCAGATCAGATCCATCAGGATGGATTTTCAGATCTGCGGATGATTGCTTGATCTGCAGATGAATGTCAGTTAAATCATGTGTGTATGATGATCTGCAGATCTCATAGACCATCATTGCAATTTGCAGGAATGGATTTTTGGCAGGAACAGATCTTTGGCAGATACTGATCTTTTGTGTCTGTACAGCATCTGTGTGTGCAGCATCTTGCAAAGATTTTTTTCTGATGTGGAGTTCAGCTCCATAGAATAGACTGTGAAGATATGGCTCTCATACTACATGAAGGGTGGTAAGATTGGTCTGTGATCTTTCATTTTCAAAAGACTATGGTCTGATGTGTGTATGGGGCCTAAAGGAGATAAGTCCACCACTTTCTCCTTAGCTGTATAAAACTTTTATTGAATGCATTTATATAGCAATCACAACGCAATGTGAATAGTGTGAAAGTAACAGTTTGAATAAACTTTATTCCCCAAGTATGCCATTTAACGTACTTGGAGTTGGTTGCAGTGCACATGGCAATAGCACTATGAGACAGTACATAGGACAGACATGGCATTGATGATATGAGATAATATATTATTGATAATATCATATGAAGCATTCAGAGCAGGGCATACAGATAAGACTGTGGAGTGGGGCAGGTTTCCCCACTTGGTTGCTGGCAGTTTCTGGTGGGGGTCAGGAGAAGAGCTGCTATTCATGAGACTAGCCGCCCCTGCCAAGTTGCAGCGTTCTAGAGTTCAGTAGGACAGCCTGGGGGAAGAATGTGCTCCTGCGTCTCCTTAGAGGGGATGGCTCTGAAATGTCACCCTGATGGGAGCAGATTGAAGAAGTGACTGCCTGGATGGAAGGAGTCATGGAAGATTATGGTGGCCTTGACTTCATTCTGGTAGTGCAGAGGAAATCCAGGGGTAGCAGAGGGGCGATCTTATGATCTTTTTCTGCAGCTCTGATCAGTTTGGTATGCTGGGGGCATCTGCCAGCAATAAATACAAACGATACAGAAACCTAATCCAATTGTGATTGGTCAATGACTACCACTTCCATCTAGTACGAGGGGCAACAAGTTTTGATTACTAAGAACAGAATGCGAAGATAACCTCTCATAGTACTGGGAGGTGATAAAATGATCCATTGATTGGCCTGTCAACATTGGATGTGGGTACAAACCCATATGGGAGGATGTCAATGAGATGCAAATATTTGAGTTGATGCTAATTTTATGTAATTTCATGCACGCTCCTGCAGCCTGAAAATAGACCAATCACCTCAGTGGCTGGATATGATTGGTCTGAAGTAACTTATTCACATGGTAAGCAGTAGCCTAGACCATTAGGTGCCTGACTGCTAATAGTGGAGTTGAGAGTTCAAATCTCCCATTCATCTCTTTATTGACTTGGGATTTTCTGGTCAATGTGAAATATTACAAGGAGCAGCTTTGTGTTTAGGAGGAGATAGCTTAGAGAAAAGGTCTCTGTCAGTGGTGTTGAGAAGCCAGAGTTCAATTCTGGTGGACACTGTTGGAGATTCTGGTACTAATCTTATCTCTATATTAAGCTGACAAGCTGTTCTACTTGTGAAATATGATGGACCAGCACATATAGTCATGAAAAGGAGATAGCTCAGTGGTAATGGTCTTTGACAGCAGTGCTGAGAAACCTGAGTTCAAACCTGGTGCATGGTTCTAATCTT
Organism: Hyperolius riggenbachi; assembly: GCF_040937935.1. Classification (NCBI taxonomy): domain Eukaryota; kingdom Metazoa; phylum Chordata; class Amphibia; order Anura; family Hyperoliidae; genus Hyperolius; species Hyperolius riggenbachi. The sequence goes on from NC_090657.1 coordinate 192,440,970, forward strand.
GTTGTCTCTTTATTAAATTGTACTACTTCTACTTGTGAAATATGATGGACGAGCACATATAGTCAGGAGAAGGAGATAGCTCAGTGGTATAGGTCTCTAACTGCGCTGATGAAAACCCTGAGTTCAATCCTGGTGGACACTGGTTCTAATCTTGTTGTTGCTTTATTAAGCTGTTCTACTTGTGAAATATAATGGACGAGCACATATAGTCAGGAGAAGAAGATAGCTCAGTGGTATTGGTCTCTGACAGCAGTGCTGAGAAACCTGAGTTCAAACCTGGTGCATGGTTCTAATCTTGTTGACTCTTTATTAAATTGTACTACTTCTACTTGTGAAATATAATGGACGAGCACATGTAGTCAGGAGAAGGAGATAGCTCAGAGGTAAGGGTCTCTGACAGCAGTGCTGAGAAACCTGAGTTCAATCCTGGACTCTGACAGCTCTGCTGAGACACCTGAGACCAACCCCTCTGAGTGAAGACCTTGTGGCCCATGGACAAGCCACCACAGCTCCTGAGTCCCAGGTACGACAGGGGTGCCTGTAACATGTGTCAACGACACCAGATAGCCTGGGGCATCTTCCCCTTACCCCATGTCTATGTGGTCTATCCGTCTGACAATATTTGGAGTGGGCTGTCTTACTCAGGACAACCCACTTTCATACTTAGAAAAAAATTTCCCCCAACTTTTTTTTTTTTTTTTTTTTTCCCCCACCCCCACCTCTCTCCTTCCACCCACATAGGAAGCCCACCTAATAATTTACTTTTTGCACATTATTTCATACACATTGTTCAACTCAGTCAGCAAGGGGATTGATCTCAGGTCTCCAGCACAGCAGCTCAGACCTCCAGCCACTTGAGCCACCAGCTCTAGTCATACTTAGTTCTCTTCGTCCATCATACTTAACATCTATAAGCACCAGCCACATCTACCAACAATCTTTGGATGCGAATACAACGTAAAGACTAATGAACAATGAGTAAACTAGATAGAATAACCATACACTATGCAATCAGGGTTAACAATCCTTCAATCTTACAAACATCTATGTGATAAGGGCCCTGATGCACGAACTGGAAGATATATCGGAACATCGCATGGAGTGCACGGTAATATTGCTGGTACTAATGACAGCAGTCTACCGCACGTTGGTACTAATGTGATCATTCCCATTGTAACAAGCGATGTGATACTTGCTTAATGGATGTTACCATAGCATAGATACTGTATATCACCACCAATAAAAATGTCCCCCTCCAACAATTTTTGCTCACCTTTCACAGAACCTTTACTCAACTCACTACATTCTAAGAGACAATGCTGAAGTAGCAAAAGCCTCAGGGACTTGAACCCAAGCTATCCACATCACACATGAGCCACCAATCTACTGAGCCACAAGCACTTCTCACAAGCACAGAAGCACACATTATTAAAAAAAAAAAAACACAAAGTCTTCAACACAACCACGCACAGAGAGTACCTTAGGTGCCATCAGAAGACTGAGCTTAAAGGGAATGTCCAAGCAAAATAAAAAAATGAGTTTCACTTACCTGGGGCTTCTACCAGTCCCATGCAGCCATCCTGTGCCCTCGTAGTCACTCACTGCTGCTCCAGTCCCCCGCTGGCAGCTTGCCGACCTCAGAGGTCGGCGGGCCGCATTGCGTACTTCTTTACGCATTCCCGCTAGTGCAGGAACATTAATGCATACAATTTTACGCGTTACTGGTTCAATGCGTAAAAAATTTACGCATTAAACCAGTAATGCGTAAAATGTATGTGTTAATGTTCATGCACCAGCGGAAATTGCGTAAAAATGTATGCAATGCGGCCCGCCGACCTCCGAGGTCGGCAAGCTGCCAGCGGGGGACTGGAGCAGCAGTGAGTGACTACGAGGGCACAGGAAGGCTGCATGGGGCTGGTAGAAGCCCCAGGTAAGTGAAACTCATTTTTTTATTTTGCTTGGACATTCCCTTTAACCACTTGCCGACCGCACACTCATAACGTGCGTCGGCAAAGTGGCAGCTGCAGGACCAGCGACGCAGTACTGCGTCGCCAGCTGCAGCCTAATTAATCAGGAAGCAGCCGCTCGTACGAGCGGCTGCTTCCTGTCAAATCACGGCGGGGGGCTCCGTGAATAGCCTGCGGGCCGCCGATGGCGGCTCGCAGGCTAGATGTAAACACAAGCGGAAATAATCCGCTTTGTTTACATTTGTACGGCGCTGCTGCGCAGCGCCGTAAGGCAGATCGGCGATCCCCGGCCAATCAGCGGCCGGGGATCGCCGCCATGTGACAGGAGACAGCCTGTCACTGGCTGCACAGGACGGATAGCGTCCTGTGCAGCCCGGCTTACCAAAGGGGGCCAGGTAGGAGAGGGAGGGGGAGCATTTCGCCGCGGAGGGGGGCTTTGAGGTGCCCCCCCCGCCAGCCACTCGCAGGCAGCAGAGATCAGACCCCCCCAGCACATCATCCCCATAGGGGGGAAAAAAGGGGGGCAATCTGATCTCCCTGCCTGCACCCTGATCTGTGCTGGGGGCTGCAGAGCCCACCCAGCACAGATCAATCAAACTAGCGCTGGTCCTTAAGGGGGGGTAAAGGGTGGGTCCTCAAGTGGTTAAGTTACTTCTAAGATACTGTATTTCAGCCGTCGGCAATAGCTGGAAGCCGAATTACATCATTCCCCACTATCCATGTGGACCTCGAGGGGGAATAGTAATTAACGCCATCGGGACTTGTGCAGTAGCAGGTAAGCCGTATATCGGCTGTGTCCTGCGCCCAAGGATCCTGGCGGCGTATTCATAGGTATGCTGTTCAACCACCTCAGCTATCTTCCAGGTTGAATATCTAGCAAACATCAACTATTCTCCAGAATAATTAAATTAAAGTCAGCACTGGGAATCAAACCTGGGTCTCCAGAATGACAATAACCTACTCCCAGCCACTATCTCAGTGAGCTACATTCCAGCACAACCAGGAACTGGTTCTCCTATTGATCATTTGCTCTGCAGAACTCATGGCATAGAACACTAAACATAGAACATCTGTTGAACAATATCTGTTTGCTCAAAGGACACCTGGAATGAAAAGAGTATGGAAGCTGCCATATTAATTTCCTTTTAAACCATTTACCTGGCTGATCCTTTGCCTCTAATACTTTTAGCCATAGACCCCGAACAAGCATGCAGATAAAAGGTTTGACTGAAGTCTGACTGCATTACCTGCATGCAGCACACCAGGCAACTGGTGTTGTTAAAATGGAAGTACATATGGCAGCCTCCATATCCCTCACTTCAGATGTCACCATCAACCTCTCACATTGCACTATACCTCTATCAAGTAACTTCAATCAGTTTCCTGGGCGGTGCCACATTAGTGTTGAAAAGCTTTATCTGATAGAGCTGGTACACATTTGCATATTTGGTTGCCCGACATGATCACACACAGAGTACATAGAGTCGTCCCTTGAGGTCCGCGGACTGGTCATTAGCGATCAGCATGCTGGAAATCCATGTCTGATTTCCATTATTTTTTCCATGACTGTTTACTTTTTTTTTCATTTCGGTATTTTTTTTTTTAATTTCCTGTTGTAAAATGAAAAACTTCCACTTATTTTTTTCTTCCTGTTGTTTTCCCCCTTTGCTGTGGAAACTCATCAGTCCGTGTAACCCATCAAACCTGTGTAAACACGCAGCCTATGGACAGGTGTCATTAGCGAGAGGCTTAGCTGTTGCTATGAACAATAGCCTCCTCATGGAAACAGGCCCCTGATTGGCTGATCCAGACAACAATCAGCTGTTGGCAACAATATCACTAGGCAGGTCCCGTCTTCTATATGTTCTGTGGCACTGGATGTATCTGTCTGCTGCAGAGATATCTACTAATGTATAGGACATTGTAGCAGTGCGGCCCACTATTTGTCACTACTGCCTGTATGGTGTGACAGCCTTCTTTTCTAAACTTCTTTACATTGATTTGATATATACAGTGATCAGCCACAACATTAAAACCACAGCTGAATTAAATGCTGATTATATGATTACCGCAGGAGAGGAATAGGCCGACACACTAGGGGCTTGATTCACAAAAGAGTGCTGTTGGCACGGCCGTTTTCGCGTGAATTTTCGCATTGCGCGCGATCGCGAATTTACGCGCAAACCGAAACCGTTTTCGCGCGCAAACGCAAATTTTACCACGAAATCGATATTGTTTTCGCGTGAAAATTCGCGTTTGCGCGCGAAAACGTTATCGTTTAGCGCGAAAATTTGCGATCACGCGCAATGCGAAAATTCACGCGAAAAAGGCCGTGCTAACAGTTAGCACTCTTTTGTGAATCAAGCCCTAAATAATCAATAGCAGCCCTGGTGAAATCCACCTTGTGTAGCTGTCTTATGACTTCAGTCTGTACTCCAGGTTCACAGTAATAGGAATATCTGAGGTAAGTATAGGCAAAAGACTAGGCTATGGAGAAAAGTATATGCTTTTAAAGCGGACCTGAACTCAGAATGTCCTCTATGCTCTAAATTATAAGCAACAGCATAATAACATTTAAAGAAAAACATTTCTTTGTTACAGCTGATACAAATCCTGCAATAGTGTCTACTTCCTGCTTTCATGGAAGCAGAAATAGGGTTAACATTGTGTGTTCACAAATTAGCTGCTTTGCCGAGGCAGTCAGCTGACACAGCTGAGAGATCAAATTACAGTTGTGATTAGTCATAGATGAAGGGGAATTAGACAGGCTAAACTCTCTAAATACGTGTATATGTATGTACATGGTGCATTTCTCTAGGTTTTTCCACAGAGTTCAGGTCCACTTTAATTCAAACCATAGACAGATCCAACATGGACAGTGGGGAGTAGATGGGTAGGGTCTGACATCGACGGTCGTTTTACAATCCTTGCTTCATCTGATGGCTTAACCTTCCATAGTCCTATAAATAGAAGGTTTAGACTTCTGGCAAAGCCGGGAACGGCTGTCAAGGCCAGAATTTGACCACTGTTGCTTCATATCGATGTTGGAGTTGTGCATGGTTTGTATTAGGCCTGAGGCTAGATTCACAGTGAGACGTTGCGGTTTGAGGCAACATTAAAGTCACAACGCAAACTTACAACGCAATGCGCTAAAAAAGTCGCAACGCAGCGTTACCATCGCATAAGCAGATACAGGAGAGCATACAGGCAATGAAAAGTATGCTTCCAAGTCATTACTGAGCATGTGCAAACAGTCTAACGCAGCTAATAACGTGTATAATGCACTGCATGCAGCACTTTCTCTTAACATGCAGCGTTATACGCAACGTGTGCACTGTGAACGGTGCATTGATTTCTTATTGTAGTGTGTTACTCTACGTTTTTAAAGCACGACTTTAACATCCCACTGTGAACTTAGCCTGAATGAGTTTAGAAAAAAAATTGAATTGAGCTATTTCTGTAAGAAATCGTGATTTCGATTCAATTCACGATTTCCTTCAAATCAAGCTTTGTTCCCCCTCTGTGTATCTCTCTGTGTCCGCTACGTGTCTCTCTGTGCCCCAAGCTGCAGCAGTACTGGACATGCCTACCAGCACAAGTTCAGCCATGCGCGTCTATCCACTTTGCCTCCTGCAGGCTCTAATGCACATCATACTTCCTGTATGTCATGTGACATACATGAACCAGGAAGTATGCCGTTCACAAGAGCCGGCAGATGGCGAGAGGATGGACAGTGTTGAACTTGTGCAGAAGGTATGTCCAGCACTGCCAATGCTGCAGGCAGCAGGTGCCGGGACTTGGGGGAAGTTTGAAGCCGCTTCTTCAAACTTCCCCCATGCAGAAATGATGTCATTGTGGAAATCGCCGCTTTGACGATTCCAAAATCGTGATCTACGTGATAGCCATTTCGGTTTAAATTCAATTTATCGTTCAGGCCTAGATTGTATAAAGGGTACTGGTAGGTAAAAGTGTCCCAAGTGGGTACTCACCTCAATAGATGGAGGCTGCTGGATAATCCAGAGGCTTCCCTCGACCTCCTCCACTGGGCCATTCCATTGCTGTGCCCCCCCCCCCCCCGAAAGACAGCTGGCCCATGTCAACTTCTGAGTGGGTCCATGCTACTGCGCAGGCACAGTACAGCTGCAAGCTTCTGGGGTCTCGCCAATGGAACGGACTTGCGGAGGACTATGAGGGAAGCCTCTGGATCTTTTCCCTCTTTTCTCCAGTGTCCAAACTTTTTCATACCCACCAGCCAGCCCAATGGCACCATCCAGGGCAGGTTATCAGGCCATACATGACCAGTTCTCGAAGAAGATGTATTGGAAAAGGAACAAACATGAGGACCAGAGTGACTTTTTTGCTATAAGGCCAAAATTGTGATGGTTAGATAACTGGGTCAAAATGGCATTTCCTGGGAGGATTTCCCCATACCCAGTGGTTAATACTAAGTGGTTCAAGGAAGGACATTTGGTAAACCAACAGGGTGAAGAGCTCCCAATTCTCATTGAGCACAGACTAGGCTGTCTGGTCTAAACCAACAGAAGAGGTTCTGTAGTGCAAATTGCTGAATAACTTAAAGGGACTCCGAGCACCTCTCATGGGCATGCCTTTAAGACAGATGACTTCCAACAAAGTCGTGCTATGAGCCCTCTGGAGGAGCCTCTTGCAATGGCCATGCATGTCACTTCCTCTTCCTGCTTCATTCAGTGATGCACTTCTCTAACAGAGAAGACAGCGGTGACCCAGAAGTTATAACATAGCCAAGATGGCAGCCGCGATTTTTAAATTGAAATCAAATTAAAACTATTTGGTGTAGAACAGCGATTTAGGCATGATGAAAGAGGAGAGCACAAGCTACAGAATGATATGCATCTTTAAGTACTTTGCAGTACTAGTTGGAGTCTTAAAGGCATGCCCATGAGAGGTGCTCGGAGTCCCTTTAATGCTGCTGGTCAGGAGAGAGAGTTGTCACAACACACAGTGCATTGCAAGTGACCATGTATAGGGCTGTGTAGCTGCAGACCAGTTAAGAGTACCCATGCTGACCCCTGTCTACCGCTGAAAGGCCCTACCATGAGCTTGAGAACATCAGAAATGGACCGTGGAGCAATTGAAGATGGTCTGGTCTGATGAATCAGGTTTTGTTTAGTCTCCAAAATCTCCAGATTTCAATCCAATTTGTGGAAACTGTTAGAAGAATAAACGTGGCCATACATCAGGCAACTTGGCAGCCAATTCGAATATTATAATCGAATTGGATGAAAATCAATGCCCTCAAGTGTATTCCTGACCGACAAAGCGACCAATTTTGGGGTGGAAATTGGTCGCACGGTCGATTGCGCATGCTGCAAGATGTCGGATCAAAGTTGGTTGGTCGGGCATGCGGTGGTGCGAGAACGAGCAACTAAATCCCCGCCGCAATGTAAGTGTGCCCGGTGTGCATTATACATTACCTGACCTGTAGCAGCCTCCACGCAGTGTCTGTCTATCTCGCTGGGCAGCCACAAACACGCTAGGCACCTGGCTCTTTTACTGACCACATATGCTATTGCTCCATGTTATTGCCTGATGAAGCAGGATCAAACCTGCGAAATGCATTGTCCCCTGGAGTATGTAAATAAACTTATTGTATTTGACAAACACATTGGCAATTTCTGTGTCTGCTAGGAGGAGGTAAGTCCACCACTGCCTCCTCATGATTTACACTTTTTAGATACTTTTATCCTTTTGGTGCCTCTGTATCCATACTATGCTATGTGTATCTCCCGGACTCGTGGTGAGTGTTGCAGGCTCACCTGTTTGCTGGCCATCTTCTCCTATGTCCCACGTCTTTCCCTAATTATTACGCCTACCATGTGACGCCACCGCCTGTGATGTCACAAACATGCGGTGGGGTCAGGTGGTACCGGCACCCACAGTGGCAATAAAGAGAAGACAAGGGAAACAGGAGGAGAGCGCTAGTGGACAGGTGAACCAAAATTACACTGTAACACTCATCACAGGCCTGGGGGGTACACGCTACACATGGGAGGAGACCGGCGGAGGGTCCCGTTGTTTGTCAGGAAAATGAATGCGCTACTTCCGCACACCTGACCCAGTCTTTGTGAGTGAGATCTTTCCAGCAAGAGGTATCGATTGCTTCGATCAATTTCGGCTGGAAATCAGTCAAAACAACAATCAGATGGCCACGTTGCGGCATTAATCTCTGCCAGATTGGTGTAACGTATGGGTACTTTAAAGTGGTTCTGTGGAGGGGCTCAAAAAACAAAAACCGACACTTACCTGGGGCTTCTATCGGCCCCCTGCAGCTGTCATGTCCCGCGCCGTCCTCCTACAAACCTCCCTTCCCCGCCGCCGGCATCGGTCTAATATTCATCTAACTAAACGAATAGTGCTCGCTACGGGAGCTTACTGCGCAGTACAAAATTTTCTTGTACTGCACCTGCGCAGTAAGCTCCCAATGACGCGTGCGGGAGCGAGCACGCACACGGCCGTACAGCCGCAGTCTAGTTAGGCGCAAGATTAGACTGGGACCGGCGGCAGGGAATGGAGGATCATAGGAGGACAGCGTGGGACTTGACAGCTGCAGGAGGCCAATAGAAGCCCCAGGTAAGTGTCAGTTTTTGTTTTTTGACCCCCTCCACAGAACCCCTTTAACCTCTAGCCGACCGTGTCACGCCGATGGACGTGGCCGCGGCAGCAGCCCCAGGACCGCCTAACGCCGATCGGCGTAAAGTCCTGGGGCTCTGTTTTGTAGGTGATAGCGCGCATCTCCTGCTCGGTGGGCGGAACGGAGCTCTGCCTTCAGTCTCCGAGCGGCGGGAGACTATTAGATGGCGTAATCGCCGTCCAGTTACTTGTACAGCGCTGCGATCAGCAACAGCGCTGTACTGGGGACAGCCGTGTGACACAGCTGTCCCCTCCTGAGCCACAGAGGTGATCGGCTGTCATAGGCTGAAGTCTATGACAGCTGATCACATGGATTGGCCGGCGGGGGATATACAATAGATTAAAAAAAAAACCACTTTTAATTAAGAAAACCATACAAATGCAAATAAACAAACAAACATCTGGGGGTCGATCAGACCCCACCAACAGAGAGCTCTGTTGGTGGGGGGAAAAGGATTGGGGGGAATCACTTGTGTGCTGTGTCGTGTGGCCCTGCAGCTAGGCCTTAAAGGGACTCCGAGCAGTGCAGAAACTATGGAACGATGCATATCATTTTAAAGCTCTCTTTCTCCTCTTTCCAATGATATATAAACCACCACCCTATGTCTTTTAGTTTTCGCTATTTTCGCGATTGAAATTGGCGCGGCCGCGATTTCGATCGCGAAAATAGAGAAAACTAAAAGGTGTAGGGCAACGATTTAGGTGTCGTCAGAAAGAGGAGAAAGAGAGCTTTAAAATGATATCCATCAAGCCATAGTTATATTGTATTACACAGGACGACACTTTCCCCAGTGTCAGCAGCTCCATTCTGCTGAATGCAGCTGCTGACTTTGACAAAAAGTCGCCCTGTGTAATACAATATAACTATGGCTTGATGGATATCATTTTAAAGCTCTCTTTCTCCTCTTTCTGACGACACCTAAATCGTTGCCCTACGCCTTTCAGTTTTCTCTATTTTCGCGATTGAAATTGCGGCCGCGGCATTTTCAATCGCGAAAATAGCGAAAACTAAAAGGCGTAGGGTGGCGGTTTATATATCATTGGAAAGAGGAGAAAGAGAGCTTTAAAATGATATGCATCTTTCCATAGTTTCTGCACTGCTCGGAGTCCCTTTAAAGGGGTTCTTTCGCGAAAAAAGTAGGCAGTTAAAAAATGTGACAGATGACAGGTTTTGGGCCAGTCCATCTTTTTAAGGGGGATTCTCAGGGCTTTCTTTGTTTTCAACAGCATTTCCTGAGCAGCAGTTTAACTGCCAAAATAGCAAGATACCAGCCGGCCTCCCTAATCACTTGCACACTATTACGTCAGTTAGATTTTGCAACTGTTGTTCAGGAAATGCTGTTGAAAACAAAGAAAGCCCTGAGAATCCCCCTTAAGCTGGCCACTAACAGTCCAATTTCTAGTCGAAAAATCGTTCGAGCGATCAGAAATTCTGATCGGACGAAAAATCGTTCACTACACCATCAACTAACCAATCTTTACTTCCTATCTATCACGACCACCAAGAAAATCCAAATTTTCGTTCAACGAAAATTCATTCGGGCGACATTTTTTTCACTCGTTCATAATCGATTGTGTCCACCAATGGAGATTTTTTACAACCAATCCGATCAGAATTTCTGATCGCTCGAACGATTTTTCGCTAGAAATTGGACCGTTAGTGGCCACCTTTAAAAAGATGGACTGGCCCAAAAGCTGTCATCTGTCACATTTTTTAACTGCCTACTTTTTTCGCGAAAGAACCCCTTTAAAGCTGCAGTGGGCAATTTAATGAAAATGTGCCTGGTCTTTAGGGGGGTTTAACCACTTGAGGATCCACGCTTTACCCCCCCCTTAAGGACCAGCGCTGTATTCTGTGATCTGTGCTGGGTGGGCTCTGCAGCCCCCAGCACAGATCAGGGTGCAGGCAGAGCGACCAGATCACCCCCCTTTTTTCCCCACTAGGGGGATGATGTGCAGGGGGGGTCTAATCGCTCCTGCCTGCCTGAGGTTTGCGGGGGGGGGGGGGCACCTCAAAGCCCCCCTCCGCGGCGACTTTCCCCCCTCCCTCTCCTACCTCCCTTCCCCGGAGATCAGAGGCTGCACAGGAACGGATCTGTCCTGTGCAGCCTCTAACAGGCTCCTGCCTGTCATGTGACAGCGATCCCTGGCCGCTGATTGGCCGGGGATCGCTGATCTGGTACAACGCTGCTACTGTTAGCAGCGTTGTACAAATGTAAACAAAGCGGACTATTTCCGCTTGTGTTTACATGTTTCCTGCGAGCCGCGATCGGCGGACCGCAGGCTAATCACGGAGCCCCCCGCCGTGAATTGACAGGAAGCAGCCGCTCGCGCGAGCGGCTGCTTCCTGATTAATTAGCCTGCAGCCGGCGACGCAGAACTGCGTCGCTGGTCCTGCAGCTGCCACTTTGCCGACGCGCAATATGAGTGCACGGTCGGCAAGTGGTTAAGGGCTTGTTCACACTATGAGCACTTTGAGCTCTTTTTAAGCACTAGCGGTTTTTAAAAGCACTTGTGTAATGAATTCCAATGCGCGTGTTCTCACATAAGCGCTGAGCTTTCTTTCCAATCGCAAACACGAGTCCGGCACCATTTTCTGAGCATTTGTGCTTCAATGCAAGTTATTGGAAAATCGCTAAATATTTTAAAAGCGCTTTCAAAAGCGATTTTGTGAGCACTTTTTTTATTTTAAATTACAATAGAGATATTCAGTTCCAGGTCAAAGAGTTCACTTCCTGATTGTCTGAAACCAGAAAAGCTCAAATCTCAAAACAAAAGCGCTAACAAAAGTGCTTACAAAAATCGCAAATTGCTCAAAAACGCTGGTAAAATTGCTTCAAAAAGCGATCAGCGCTTGCGATTTATAATGTGAACCAAGCATCCATCAGCAAAGCGCTGCTCCTAATGTATCCCTATGGATACATTCACACTGCAGCGTTTGCAATCAATCGCAAACGCGCTGCTTGCAGCGTTTTGGGGGCGATTGCGCTGTGATTCTTGTTCTATTGAATGGAAATTACAAGCGCAAATTGCAGAGAATCGCAAGATGTTGCCCGCCAAATCGCGATCACAGACCCAAACGCGATCTCAGGCAATTGTCAAATGGGAACTGGCCCTAAGTCCTATACACAAAAGCTGCACTTCACAACTCACAGAATTTAAGCTGGATACTCACCTCGCAACCCAAGTAGATGGATCCCAGGGACGTCCCACAACAACGAGCTCTCCTCGATCCATCCTCCTGCCAGCAGGTATACGCAACGGAACACGACTGTTTGCGAATAAGAATTCAAACGACTGCAGTACTTTGCGCAGGAGTCACCGGGGATCATAAAAATCTGATTCGCCGTAATTGTCTTTATCACAGCAAGTCTCTAAGCATTATTCGTATAATCACATGCTAGCGAAATTGCGGAAACGATTGCTCGCTGCTTAACCACTTGAGGACCACAGTGGTAAACCACTGCAGCTTTAAGGCCTAGCTGCAGGGCTGAACAACACAGCACAGGAGTGATTCCCCACCCCCTTTTCCCCTACCAACAGAGCTCTCTGTTGGTGGGGTCTGATCGCCCCCCAGTATTTTTTTTAAATAAATATTTGTGTGTGTGCTTTTGTGTTAATGTGTTGTTGTTTTTAATGCTTTCTTTTTTGTTTTTGTTTTCAGCAAACCCCTCCCTCCCCCCAGCCGGCCAATCCTGTCGATCGGCTGTCATAGGCTTCTGGCTATGAGAGCCGATCTCTCTCTTGTCCCCCGGGGGATTGCCCCTAATACATCGCTGCTGCTGATCGCAGTGCTGTACCGTGTAAATAGATGGCGATAACGCCGTCCAACAGTGTCCTGAGCGGCGGCAGCCGCTCGGAGACTGAAGAGGGGGCGGAGCTTCGCCCCCCGAGAAAGAGATGCGCGATCTCCTTCAGTAGCCGGCTCCAGGACCTGACGCCAATTGGCGTTAGGCGGTCCTGGGGCTGCCGCCGCTGCCACGGCATTGGTGTGGAGCGGTCTTAGAGTAGCTAAAAAAAAAATCACCGGTCGTCAGAAAAATCGCCTAGTGGGTATGGGCGTTTAAAGGATCTGTTACTTAAATCTTGTTGCCAGAGGACACTCTCTGAGGTCTTGTGGGGACACAATATTAGGTGGGTGATTTTATGGTTTTGGCTGTATATAAAAGGAATGCAATAACTAAAACCGAAAATGAACAACAAAACACCTGATTTACTTAACGTAGAACCCCATTGGTAAAAACGTTGTTAGGCCTCTTGCACACTGCATGCATTTCCGATTTTTAATCGGTTTTTACCTCCGATTCCGATTCTTAATCATTACTGCATGCTGCGTTTTTGATCCGTTTTTCTGTTGAACGTACTCAGGGAAAATCGGAATTGAAAATCGGAATCAGAATCGGAAAACGGATTTGCAGTGTGCAGGGAGCCTAACACTGTGTAAACTGTAAATATAAAAAGAATGCAATAACTTGTAACCTATTTAACCACTTGAGGACCCACCCTTTACCCCCCCCTTAAGGACCAGCGTTGTTTTAGCTGATCTGTGCTGGGTGGGCTGTGCAGCCCCCAGCACAGATCATAGTGCAGGCATAGCGACCAGATCGCCCCCCTTTTTTCCCCACTAGGGGGATGATGTGCTGGGGGGGTCTGATCGCTCCTGCCTGCCTGGGTGTTGCAGGGGGGGGGGGGGGCACCTCAAAGCCCCCCTCCGCGGCGAAATTCCCCCCTCCCTCTCATCCCTGTCCCCCCTGGCAATCTGGGCTGCACAGGACGCTATCCGTCCTGTGCAGCCAGTGACAGGCTATCCCCTGTCACATGGCGGCGATCCCCGGCCGCTGATTGGCCGGGAATCGCCGATCTGCCTTACGGCGCTGCAGCGCCGTACTATGTAAACAAAGCGGATTATTTCCGCTTGTGTTTACATTTAGCCTGCGAGCCGCGATCGGCGGCCCGCAGGCTATTCACGAGCCCCCCGCCGTGAATTGACAGGAAGCAGCCGCTCGCGCGAGCGGCTGCTTCCTGATTAATTAGCCTGCAGCCGGCGACGCAGAACTGCGTCGCTGGTCCTGCAGCTGCCACTTTGCCGGCGCGCGGTATGAGTGCGCGGTCGGCAAGTGGTTAAATCCCATATATAACTTAAAATAGTACAAAGATCAAATGTTTAAACTGAGAAATGTAATTGTTTTATAAAATATTTACATTACAAAAAAGTCGGGATGGAAACCACACTAAAGAACCGATGCAATGTAAAAAAAAAATGACATTAAACGACAACAGGTCAGTGAGCAGTGATGAGCATCGAATTAAATCTGAATGGGTTTCATTGAGATTTCATCCGGATAATTAGTGCAGCTGATGTGCGGGGCTTAAACTTACCCAGAAGCCACCATCTTTAACCAGTCCCACGGCGTGTCCCAAGCCACGTCACATGAGCACAAACACTTCCTCCTTCCGGTGTGAAAGAGGAAGCGTAGTAGTCACGTGACGTGGCTTGGAACGCAGCGTGGGAGGGGTTAAAGATGGTGGCTTCTGCATAAGTTTAACCCCCCCCCGACACACACGTGCAGGTGCACTAATTATCCGGATGAAACCCTTTCAGATTTCATCCGAAGCTCATCATTATCAGTGACCTAAATGGGTATTAACTTTCAAATTTTTATTAGCAGAAAATAATTACACAACAATAAATTGAGCAACATTGACATCTGCTAAATTTATAAATAACATACGCAAATTTTAAAATTCAAACTCCCGTGAAATATGCACAATAGAAATAACATTTGCAAGGTAAGTAACACAATATGCAAATACAACAGCATTAACAGTAAAGTAAAAAACAACCAAAGTAGGTTCTAGTGACTAGTCCCTCAATCTTATTTACTAGTGGGTTAGAATAAAGCTATTAGATTTATTACAACAAGAATCATTATATTATGGATTAGCATAGGTACCTCTCTTAAAATTATGACATATATGAAAATTATTTATTATGCGTTATTTCTTAATCTAGTCTCCATGGATATATTTAAAGGGACACTGTAGGGGGGGTCAGGGGAAAATGAGTTAAAGTTACCCGGGGCTTCTAATGGTCCCCCACAGACATCCTGTGTTGGCGCAGCCACTTTCCGATGCTCCGGCCCCGCCTCCGGTTCACTTCTGGAATTTCAGACTTTAAAGTCTGAAAACCACTGCGCCTGCGTTGCCGTGTCCTCACTCCCGCTGATGGCACCAGGAGGGTACTGCGCAGGCCCAGTATGGTCTGTGCCTGCGCCGTGCGCTCCTGGTGACATCAGGGGAAGCAAGGACATGGCAACGCAGGCACAGTGGTTTTCAGACTTTAAAGTCTGAAATTCCAGAAGTGATCCAGAGGCGGGGCCGGAGCATCGGTGAGTGGCTGCGCGGGCACAGGATGTCTGCGGAGGACCATTAGAAGCCTCGGGTAACTTCAACTCATTTTCCCCCGACCCCCTACAGTATCCCTTTAAGTTATATAAGGAAATAACTTGAGAAAAGGATGGGGATTCACTTGATTTCCACTCACGAACTATTCGATGTCTAGTGGCGCAGATCACCTGGTAAATTTCAAGCTGGTAATTCAGTGGAATTTCATCTATGCCTATATGTAAAAGAGACAACTGAGGAGTTAGTTGGAAATCTTCCCAAATGTTTTCTAAAATAAAATGTACTATTTCTTACCATAAAGTATTAATAAAGGGGCATTGCCACAAAATATGATAAAGAGTACCTATCCTCCCACAATTCCTCCAACAATTAGGCAAATGATTTTATGCAAATTTGGATATAATTTAAAAGAGCACCCTAAAGGTGGGTACACACATCAAAGTCTTTGGAAAATGAAAGATCACAGACCAATTTTACCCCCTTCCATGTAGTATGAGAGCCATACCTTCCCAGTCTATTCTATGGAGCTGAACTCCCCATCAGACAGAAATCTTTGCAAGATGCTGCACACAAAGATGCTGTAGACATTCAAAAGATCAGTATCTGCAAAAGATCAGTTCCTGCAAAATGCATTTATAGTCTATGATATCTGCAGATCATCCTACACACCTTGTTTAACGGACATTCATCTGCAGATCAGACAATTATCTGCCGATCTGAAGATCCATCCTGGTGGATCTGATCTGCAGATAATTGTCTGTTAAACAAGGTGTGTACGAGATCTGCAGATATCATAGACTATGAATGCATTTTGCAGGAATGGATCTTTTGCAGGAACTGATCTTTTGCAGATACTGATCTTGTGCATGTGTACAGCATCTATGTGTGCAGGATCTTGCAAAGATTTTTGTCTGATGAGTTCAGCTCCATAGAATAGAGTGTGTAGAGTATGCCCTCATACTACATGTAGTACATATGAATTCGTCCACATTGGTCCATCCCAACAGATCTGTTCTGCACGCTCTGCTGAACAGACCGCAAGTTTGGTGCTGGAGTCATTTTTTGGGACAGCGGAGTCCATCAGAACAGAAACGGAGGCTAAACCGATGCGGTGGGGGAAATGAGAAAACGGATATTTGCAACGGGTATTTAGGGGTGAGTTAACCACTTGAGGACCGTGGGCTTTACCCCCCTTAAGGACCGGCCACTTTTTTTCCATTCAGACCACTGCAGCTTTCACGGTTTATTGCTCGCTCATACAACCTACCACCTAAATGAATTTTGGCTCCTTTTCTTGTCACTATTAAAGCTTTCTTTTGGTGCTATTTGATTGCTCCTGCGATTTTTACTTTTTATTATATTCATCAAAAAAGACATGAATTTTGGCAAAAAAAGGATTTTTTTAACTTTCTGTGCTGACATTTTTCAAATAAAGTAAAATTTCTGTATACATGCAGCGCGAAAAATGTGGACAAACATGTTTTTGATAAAAAAAAAAACCCATTCAGTGTATATTTATTGGTTTGGGTAAAAGTTATAGCGTTTACAAACTATGGTGCCAAAAGAATTTTCCCATTTTCAAGCATCTATGACTTTTCTGACCCCCTGTCATGTTTCATGAGGGGCTAGAAAAATAAAATCTTCTATGAACTCACCATACTCCTAACGGAATACGTTTGGGTGTCTTCTTTCTAGAATGGGGTCATTTGTGGGGTTCCTATACTGCCCTGGCATTTTAGGGGCCCTAAACCGTGAGGAGTAGTCTTGAAACCAAATGTCGCAAAATGACCTGTGAAATCCTAAAGGTACTCATTGGACTTTGGGCCCCTTAGCGTACTTAGGGTGTAAAAAAGTGCCACATATGTGGTACCGCCGTACTCAGGAGAAGTAGTATAATGTGTTTTGGGGTGTATTTTTACACATACCCATGCTGGGTGGGAGAAATATCTCTGTAAATGACAATTGTTTGATTTTTTTTACACACAATTGTCCATTTACAGAGATATTTCTCCCACCCAGCATGGGTATGTGTAAAAATACACCTCAAAACACATTATACTACTTCTCCTGAGTACGGCGATACCACATGTGTGACACTTTTTTGCAGCCTAGGTGCGCTAAGGGGCCCAAAGTCCTAATCACAGGTCATTTTGAGGCATTTGTTTTCTAGACTACTCCTCACGGTTTAGGGCCCCTAAAATGCCAGGGCAGTATAGGAACCCCACAAGTGACCCCATTTTAGAAAGAAGACACCCCAAGGTATTCCATTAGGTGTATGGCAAGTTCATAGAAGATTTTATTTTTTGTCACAAGTTAGTGAAAAATGACACTTTGTGAAAAAAAAAAAAAAATCAATTTCCGCTAACTTTTGACAAAAAATAAAATCTTCTATGAACTCGTCATACACCTAACAGAATACATTGGAGTGTCTTTTTTCTAAAATGGGGTCAGTTTGTGGGGTTCCTATACCGCCCTGGCATTTTACGGGCCCAAAACCGTGAGTAGTCTGGAAACCAAATGTCTCAAAATGACTGTTCAGGGGTATAAGCATCTGCAAATTTTGATGACAGGTGGTCTATGAGGGGGCGAATTTTGTGGAACCGGTCATAAGCAGGGTGGCCTTTTAGATGACAGGTTGTATTGGGCCTGATCTGATGGATAGGAGTGCTAGGGGGTGACAGGAGGTGATTGATGGGTGTCTCAAGGGGTGGTTAGAGGGGAAAATAGATGCAATCAATGCACTGGGGAGGTGATCGGAAGGGGGTCTGAGGGGGATCTGAGGGTTTGGCCGAGTGATCAGGAGCCCACACGGGGCAAATTAGAGCCTGATCTGATGGGTAGGTGTGCTAGGGTGTGACAGGAGGTGATTGATGGGTGTCGCAAGGTGTGATTAGAGGGGGGAATAGATGCAAGCAATGCATTGGCGAGGTGATCAGGGCTGGGGTCTGAGGGCGTTCTGAGGGTATGGGCGGGTGATTGAGTGCCCTAGGGGCAGATAGGGGTCTAATCTGATGGGTAGCAGTGACAGGGGGTGATTGATGGGTAATTAGTGGGTGTTTGGAGGAGAGAACAGATGTAAACACTGCACTTGGGAGGTGATCTGATGTCGGATCTGCGGGCGATCTATTGGTGTGGGTGGGTGATCAGATTGCCCGCAAGGGGCAGGTTAGGGGCTGATTGATGGGTGGCAGTGACAGGGGGTGATTGATGGGTGGCAGTGACAGGGGGTGATTGATGGGTGATCAGTGGGTTATTACAGGGAAGGACAGATGTAAATAATGCCCTGGCGAATTGATAAGGGGGGGTCTGAGGGCAATCTGAGCGTGTAGGCGGGTGATTGGGTGCCCGCAAGGGGCAGATTAGGGTCTGATCTGATGGGTAACAGTGACAGGTGGTGATAGGGGGTGATTGATGGGTAATTAGTGGGTGTTTAGAGGAGAGAATAGATGTAAACACTGCGCTTGGGTGGTGATCTGATGTCAGATCTGCGGGCGATCTATTGGTGTGGGTGGGTGATCAGATTGCCCGCAAGGGGCAGGTTAGGGGCTGATTGATGGGTGGCAGTGACAGGGGGTGATTGATGGGTGGCAGTGACAGGGGGTGATTGATGGGTGATTGACAGGTGATTGACAGGTGATCAGTGGGTTATTACAGGGAAGGACAGATGTAAATAATGCCCTGGCGAATTGATAAGGGGGGGGTCTGAGGGCAATCTGAGCGTGTAGGCGGGTGATTGGGTGCCCGCAAGGGGCAGATTAGGGTCTGATCTGATGGGTAACAGTGACAGGTGGTGATAGGGGGTGATTGATGGGTAATTAGTGGGTGTTTAGAGGAGAGAATAGATGTAAACACTGCGCTTGGGTGGTGATCTGATGTCGGATCTGCGGGCGATCTATTGGTGTGGGTGGGTGATCAGATTGCCCGCAAGGGGCAGATTAGGGGCTGATTGATGGGTGGCAGTGACAGGGGGTGATTGATGGGTGATTGACAGGTGATCAGGGGGGATAGATGCATACAGTACACAGGGGGGGGGGGGGTCTGGGGAGAATCTGAGGGGTGGGGGGGTGATCAGGAGGGGGCAGGGTAAAAAAAAATAGCGTTGACAGATAGTGACAGGGAGTGATTGATGGGTGATTAGGGGGGTGATTGGGTGCAAACAGGGGTCTGGGGGGTGGGCAGGGGGGGGTCTGAGGGGTGCTGTGGGCGATCTGGGGCAGGGGGGGGGGGGGAATCAGTGTGCTTGGGTGCGACATAGGGTGGCTGCAGCCTGCCCTGGTGGTCCCTCGGACACTGGGACCACCAGGGCAGGAGGCAGCCTGTATAATACACTTTGTAAACATTACAAAGTGTATTATACACTTTGTATGCGGCGATCGTCGGGTTAACATCCCGCCGGCGCTTCCGTATGGCCAGCGGGATGTTGCGGCGGGTGAGCGGAGACAGGCGCCGGCGGAGGATCGCGTCACGGATGACGCGATCGCTCCGCCCATGCCCCTACAAGGACCGCCGCCATTTGTCAATACGGCGGTCCTTGCGGGGTCCACTTCCCGGCCGCCATTTGTCAATACGGCGGTCGGGAAGTGGTTAAAGGGACACTGTAGGTGGGTCGGGGGAAAATGAGTTGAAGTTACCCGGGGCTTCTAATGGTCCCACACAGACATCCTGTGCCCGCACAGCAACTCCCCAATGCTCTGGCCCCGCCTCTGGTTCACTTATGGAATTTCAGACTTTAAAGTCTGAAAACCACTGCGCCTGCATTGCCGTGTCCTCACTCCCGCTGATGGCACCAGGAGCGTACTGCGCAGGCCCAGTATGGTCTGTGCCTGCGCTCCTGGTGACATCAGGGGAAGCGAGGACACGGCAACGCAGGTGCAGTGGTTTTCAGACTTTAAAGTCTGAAATTCCAGAAGCGAACCGGAGGCTGGGCCAGAGCATAGGTCAGTGGCTGCATGGGCACAGGATGCCTGCGGGGGACCATTAGAAGCCATGGGTAACTTCAACTCATTTTCCCCCGACCCCCCTACAGTATTCCTTTAAGGACTAGACACCAGGCAGGGTGATTTTAGGACTAGCCACCAGGCAGGGTGAGTTTAGGACTAGACACCAGGCAGGGTGATTTTAGGACTAGCCACCAGGCAGGGTGAGTTTAGGACTAGACACCAGGCAGGGTGAGTTTAGGACTAGACACCAGGCAGGGTGAGTTTAGGACTAGACACCAGGCAGGGTGAGTTTAGGACTAGACACCAGGCAGGGTGAGTTTAGGACTAGACACCAGGCAGGGTGAGTTTAGGACTAGACACCAGGCAGGGTGAGTTTAGGGCAAGACACCAGGCAGGGGTGAGTTTAGGGCAAGACACCAGGCAAGGGTGAGTTTAGGACTAGACATCAGGCAGGGTGAGTTTAGGGATAGACACCAGGCAGGGTGAGTTTAGGACTAGACACCAGGCAGGGGTGAGTTTAGGGCTAGACACCAGGCAGTGGTGAGTTTAGGGATAGACACCAGGCAGAATGAGTTTAGGACTAGGCACCAGACAGGGGTGAGTTTAGGGCTAGACACCAGGCAGGGTGAGGTTAGGGCTAGACACCGGGCAGGGTGAGTTTAGGGATAGACACCAGGCAGGGATAAGTTTAGGGCTAGACACCAGGCAGGGGTGAGTTTAGGGCTAGACACCGGGCAGGGTGAGGTTAGGGCTAGACACCGGGCAGGGTGAGTTTAGGGATAGACACCAGGCAGGGGTGAGTTTAGGGCTAGACACCAGGCAGGGGTGAGTTTAGGGCTAGACACCAGGCAGGGGTGAGTTTAGGGCTAGACACCAGGCAGGGGTGAGTTTAGGGCTAGACACCAGGCAGGGGTGAGTTTAGGACTAGACACCAGGCAGGGGTGAGTTTAGGACTAGACACCAGGCAGGGTGAGTTTAGGGCAAGACACCAGGCAGGGGTGAGTTTAGGGCAAGACACCAGGCAAGGGTGAGTTTAGGGC
The DNA here is from genome assembly GCF_040937935.1 of Hyperolius riggenbachi. Lineage (NCBI taxonomy): Eukaryota > Metazoa > Chordata > Amphibia > Anura > Hyperoliidae > Hyperolius > Hyperolius riggenbachi. The sequence goes on from NC_090657.1 coordinate 192,461,991, forward strand.
TAGGCACCAGGCAGGGGTAAGTTTAGGGGTAGGCACTGGACAAAAGTGAGTTTAGGGCTAGACACCAGGCAGGGGTGAGTTTAGGGCTAGACACCAGGCAGGGGTGAGTTTAGGGCTAGACACCAGGCAGGGGTGAGTTTAGGGGTAGGCACTGGACAAGAGTGAGTTCAGGGATAGACACCAGGCAGGAGTGAGTTTAGGGCTAGACACCAGGCAGGGTGAGTTTAGGGCTAGACACCAGGCAGGGGTGAGTTTAAGCCACAGGTGTCGAACTTCAGGCCTTGGAGGTCCAGATCCATGCCAGTGTTTAGGATGGACTGAGAAAGAAAGGAATGTGTTCTACCTGATGGACCACACCTTTCCTGATTCAGACCAATCAATTTATTTGAGCTGTATCAAAAATGTGTGAGGATCTCGGCCCTCGTAGGACCGGTTTGACATCCCTGGTTTAGGGCTAGACACCAGGCAGGGTGAGTTTAGGACTAGACACCAGGCAGGGGTGAGTTTAGGGCAAGACACCAGGCAGGGGTGAGTTTAGGGCTAGACACCAGGCAGGGGTGAGTTTAGGGCTAGGCACCAGGCAGGGGTGAGTTTAGGGGTAGGCACTGGACAAAAGTGAGTTTAGGGCTAGACACCAGGCAGGGGTGAGTTTAGGGCTAGACACCAGGCAGGGGTGAGTTTAGGGCTAGACACCAGGCAGGGGTGAGTTTAGGGATAGACACCAGGCAGGAGTGAGTTTAGGGCTAGACACCAGGCAGGGTGAGTTTAGGGCTAGACACCAGGCAGGGGTGGGTTTAAGCCACCGGTGTCGAACTTCAGGCCTTGGAGGTCCAGATCCATGTCAGTGTTTAGGATGGACTGAGAAAGAAAGGAATGTGTTCTACCTGATGGACCACACCTTTCCTGATTCAGACCAATCAATTTATTTGAGCTGTATCAAAAATGTGTGAGGATCTCGGCCCTCGTAGGACCGGTTTGACATCCCTGGTTTAGGGCTAGACACCAGGCAGGGTGAGTTTAGGACTAGACACCAGGCAGGGTGAGTTTAGGACTAGACACCAGGCAGGGTGAGTTTAGGACTAGACACCAGGCAGGGTGAGTTTAGGACTAGACACCAGGCAGGGTGAGTTTAGGACTAGACACCAGGCAGGGTGAGTTTAGGGCTAGACACCAGGCAGGGGTGAGTTTAGGGATAGACACCAGGCAGGGGTGAGTTTAGGGGTAAGCACTGGAAAAAAGTGAGTTTAGGGCTAGACACCAGTCAGGGGTGAATTTAGGGCTAGGCACTGGGCAGAGATGGCTTTAGGGCTTGGTACAGGGCAAGATGTGAACCTACAGTTATGTTGAATATGTGGGTTGAAGACAGAAGAAGTCATGCAAGAGGCAGAAAAATCCAGTATATCTGTACACTATTCAACCCAATATCCTGTGCCCAGTTTAATGACACCAAGACATTGCCACCGAAACAACTGGATGCCAGCAGAACACTTCCCCCCTCCCTTTATAAAGGTAAAATAAAAGAAAGGCAAGACAACAATGGTCATCTTTAAAACTCCACCCAGACGATCCATCCTTCCCCAGCAGTGCTGCCCTGGCCCCTGTCTACAGAACTCGCAAGGTGATCCAAGATCTGAAACTCTGGTGTGATCTGAATGTAACGGACCTAACTCGGCTTTGATCAATATCTAAGGAAACTATAGTATCTTGCCTCTTGCTGTATGCACTCCTTACTGCCAAACACTGCTCAAAAACGTCTGCTTCAATTATCCTGTTTAATTTTGCGTCATACTGTAATCTGGCCAATACCTAACTGCTCATTTTTTTTAAATGTATTTATCTATTTATTAAAGGACCACTTCAGCAAAAAACAAAACAAAAAAAAAAAGTAAGCAGTTAAAATCTGACACAACCGACATATTTTGGACCAGTCTATCTCCTCATGGGGGACAAAATAGTGTGCAAGTGAGTGGGAGGGCTGGCTGGTATCTTACTATTTTGGCAGTTAAACTGCCGTTCAGGAAATGTTTTTTTGTCAGTTCTGTCAGATTTTAACTGTTTGTACCCTGGAGTGGTCCTTTAATCAATTACACTTAATTTGCTGATGGCTCTCATTATAAGTGTTAGATTTTTGAAATGAATAACTAGAAAATGGCCCCTACTGCTCCCTACACTGCCACTAGCCTTGTTCTGGTCATCATGTAGCTTAGCAATGCTCCTCACGGTGTCTGTAGCTGGAAAAGCATTGTGGGCTCAGCTCTGACATCATCACTGAGCAACAGTCATGGCTGACTCCTCTGCTGTGCACAACTTTCTGGGTATCACATTGCACACCTGTGCAAGCTCTCTTTTCCTGTGAACTCGGCGCCTGGGATTAGATTGCAGCCCCTCACCCAGCTCTGAGCCTCTATTCAAAATGGCTGAGAGTGAATTCATGGCTGCTGGCAGTGGAGTGGGTTGGGGGATGGGCGCCTGACGTTAAGCTGCTGCATTGATGGCGGCTCCTGCAGGCTGCAGAGGACTAGCTGGGAGACTGCACGGAGCGCTCTCTCTCACACACACACACATACATACACACACACTCACTGCAACTCCCAGGGCTGGAGAGGAGGAGAGCAACAGAGAGAGAAAGAGAAAGAGTGAGGAGAGAACACAGAAAGTCGACATTGCTTGTAGAACCAGCTCTCTTACCCTTTATGACAATTTATACCCTACACATGTATCTCTCTCACATTCCCTTCTCACTCTACAGTTTGTTTTGGTAATGCCCCAAATTATCTAGTCTTGCCAATAAAGCTTGTTTGAATATGAGAAAACTCAAGACATGAGAAAGAAAAGGGGAAAGAGAAAAAATACATAAAAAGGGGGAGAGAGAGAGAGAGAGCAAAAAATGTGTACCCTGCACTCTTTTATCCATCTCCCTGAGACAGAGAAGAGGGCAAAAGAGGCACAGAGACATGCAGCCTGCGCTCCCTCCCTGCCCTGACCATGCTGAGAGAACTCAGGAGAAAGAGAGAGGGCAGAAGAGAGAAATACAGCCTGCGCTCTCTCCCTGCCCTGACCGTGCTGAGAGAACTCAGGAGAAAGAGAGAGGGCAGAAGAGAGAAATACAGCCTGCGCTCTCTCCCTGCCCTGACCGTGCTGAGAGAACTCAGGAGAAAGAGAGAGGGCAGAAGAGAGAAATACAGCCTGCGCTCTCTCCCTGCCCTGACCGTGCTGAGAGAACTCAGGAGAAAGAGAGAGGGCAGAAGAGAGACAGGGAAACAGAGAGACATGCAGCCTGCGCTTTCTCCCGGCCCTGACCATGCTGAGAGAGCTCAGGAGAAAGAGAGAGGGCAGAAGAGAGACAGGGAAATAGAGAGACATGCAGCCTGCGCTCTCTCCCTGCCCTGACCGTGCTGCGAGAACTAAGGAGAACGAGAGAGGGCAGAAGAGAGACAGGAAAATAGAGAGACATAGCCTGCGCTCTCTCCCTGCTCTGACCATGCTGAGTGAGCTCAGGAGAAAGAGAGGGCAGAAGAGAGACAGCGAAATAGAGAGACATGCAGCCTGCGCTCTCTCCCTGCTCTGACCATGCTGAGTGAGCTCAGGAGAAAGAGAGGGCAGAAGAGAGACAGAGAAATAGAGAGACATGCAGCCTGCGCTCTCTCCCTGCTCTGACTGTGCTGAGTGAGCTCAGGAGAAAGAGAGGGCAGAAGAGACAGGGAAATAGAGACATGCAGCCTGCGCTCTCTCCCTGCTCTGACCATGCTGAGTGAGCTCAGGAGAAAGAGAGGGCAGAAGAGACAGGGAAATAGAGAGACATGCAGCCTGCGCTCTCTCCCTGCTCTGACCATGCTGAGTGAGCTCAGGAGAAAGAGAGGGCAGAAGAGACAGGGAAATAGAGAGACATGCAGCCTGCACTCTCTCCCTGCTCTGACTGTGCTGATTGAGCTCAGGAGAAAGAGAGGGGGCAGAAGAGAGACAGGGAAATAGAAACAGAGAGAGATACAGCCTGCGCTCTCTCCCTGCCCTGATCGTGCTGAGAGAACTCAGGAGAAAGAGAGAGGGCAGAAGAGAGAAAGAAATAGAAGGAGAGACATGCAGCCTGCGCTCTCTCCCTGCTCTGACTGTGCTGAGTGAGCTCAGGAGAAAGAGAGGGCAGAATAGAGACAAGGAAATAGAAACAGAGAGAGATACAGCCTGCGCTCTCTCCCTACCCTGATCATGCTGAGAGAACTCAGGAAAAAGAGAGAGGGCAGAAGAGAGACAGGGAAATAGAAAGACATAGTCTACGCTCTCTCCCTGCCTCTCTCCATGTCCTGACTGTGCTGAGAGAGCTCAGGAGAAAGAGAGAGAGCAGAAGACTTTGGAGTTTGTCCCCTGACTTGTTTTCCAGGAAATGCTTGCCCTGCCTACAACGGCCATTTACAATGCTGACTTCCAAAGGAAACAGAATATGAATGGTGCTACATGCAACAGGAACAAATGTTTTGTACATGCGAATTCTCTCCTGCCCCACAAGAGCTATACTAGGAAGACTGGTGCTCACTAATCAGCTTTTGAGGCTCTCTGGTCAGGATACCAGCTGGAGATGTCAATGGGCCCACAGCTTCAAATTTGATAGGGACTGTGCCTTGCTCAAGGAGTGCAGGATCAAAGTGTTTGAGACCTGCCTACAGCTCTGTTTTTCAGAGATGTCTAGATCTCCCAAGCTTGGTGAATTACCAAGGTCAGGGATGGTATCCTACGACAGTGTTTTTCAACCGCTGTTCCGCGAGATGTTGCCTGGTGTGCTGTACGGCAGGGGTCCCCAACCACCGGGCCGCGGCAGGTCTGGCCTCTCGCTCCTCCCCGCCGCTCCTGTTACCTTATCATGAGCGGGCGGCCACTTGTCCGATTAGATTTCCCCGTAGCCGCTCTCCTCAGTGGCATCTCCTATTACAGCAGCGCGCTCGGTGGCTGCTGTGATGAGCAGGAAGCGGTACAGCGGTTCCCATGGTAACGGCGATGCATATCGCAGCTACAGGAAGCCGGTGTACCGCTTCCTGCTCATCACAGCAGCCGCCGCGCGCGCTGCTGTAATAGGAGATGCCACTGAGGAGAGCGGCTACGGTGGAATCTAATCGGACAAGCGGCCGCCCGCTCATGATAAGGTAACAGGAGCGGAGGGGGGAGGGGCATTGCCTACCCATACTAGGAAGCTATACTGGGCACTATACTGGGGCACTTCCTACCTATACTGGGCACTATACTAGCTATACTGGGCACTATACTGGGGCACTACCTACCTATACTGGGCACTATACTAGCTATACTGGGCACTACCTACCTATACTGGGCACTATGCTAGCTATACTGGGCACTATACTAGCTATACTGGGCACCATACTGGGCACTATACTGGGCACTATACTGGGCACTACCTACCTATACTGGGCACTATACTAGCTATACTGAGCACTTTACTGGCTATACTGGGGCACTACCTACCCATACTGGGCACTATACTGGGGCACTACCTATCCATACTGGGACTATACTAGCTATACTGGTCATTATACCAGCTATACTGGGGCACTATACTAGCTATACTGAGGCACTATACTAGCTATACTGGGGTAACTATACTAGCCATACTGGGGCAACTAAACTCCCTATACTGGGGCAACTATGCTAGCTATGCAGCCGCACCCCAGCCCCCCTCCCCCCCATAACCCGCTGCGCACGACACCGTCCACTAGGTCGCGCAAACACCCGCGCCCCCCGTAGCCGCTCTCCTCAGTGGCATCTCCTATTACAGCAGCGCGCTCGGTGGCTGCTGTGATGAGCAGGAAGCGGTACAGCGGTTCCCATGGTAACGGCGATGCATATCGCAGCTACAGGAAGCCGGTGTACCGCTTCCTGCTCATCACAGCAGCCGCCGAGCGCGCTGCTGTAATAGGAGATGCCACTGAGGAGAGTGGCTACGGACAAGCGGCCGCCCGCTCATGATAAGGTAACAGGAGCGGAGGGGGGAGGGGCACTGCCTACCCATACTAGGAAGCTATACTGGGCACTATACTGGGGCACTTCCTACCTATACTGGGCACTATACTAGCTATACTGGGCACTATACTGGGGCACTACCTACCTATACTGGGCACTATACTAGCTATACTGGGCACTACCTACCTATACTGGGCACTATGCTAGCTATACTGGGCACTATACTAGCTATACTGGGCACCATACTGGGCACTATACTGGGCACTATACTGGGCACTACCTACCTATACTGGGCACTATACTAGCTATACTGAGCACTTTACTGGCTATACTGGGGCACTACCTACCCATACTGGGCACATACCCCAGCCCCCCTCCCCCCCATAACCCGCTGCGCACGACACCGTCCACTAGGTCGCGCAAACACCCGCGCCCCCCGTAGCCGCTCTCCTCAGTGGCATCTCCTATTACAGCAGCGCGCTCGGTGGCTGCTGTGATGAGCAGGAAGCGGTACAGCGGTTCCCATGGTAACGGCGATGCATATCGCAGCTACAGGAAGCCGGTGTACCGCTTCCTGCTCATCACAGCAGCCGCCGAGCGCGCTGCTGTAATAGGAGATGCCACTGAGGAGAGCGGCTACGGTGGAATCTAATCGGACAAGCGGCCGCCCGCTCATGATAAGGTAACAGGAGCGGAGGGGGGAGGGGCACTGCCTACCCATACTAGGAAGCTATACTGGGCACTATACTGGGGCACTTCCTACCTATACTGGGCACTATACTAGCTATACTGGGCACTATACTGGGGCACTACCTACCTATACTGGGCACTATACTAGCTATACTGGGCACTACCTACCTATACTGGGCACTATGCTAGCTATACTGGGCACTATACTAGCTATACTGGGCACCATACTGGGCACTATACTGGGCACTACCTACCTATACTGGGCACTATACTAGCTATACTGAGCACTTTACTGGCTATACTGGGGCACTACCTACCCATACTGGGCACTATACTGGGGCACTACCTATCCATACTGGGACTATACTAGCTATACTGGTCATTATACCAGCTATACTGGGGCACTATACTAGCTATACTGAGGCACTATACTAGCTATACTGGGGTAACTATACTAGCCATACTGGGGCAACTAAACTCCCTATACTGGGGCAACTATGCTAGCTATGCAGCCGCACCCCAGCCCCCCTCCCCCCCATAACCCGCTGCGCACGACACCGTCCACTAGGTCGCGCAAACACCCGCGCCCCCCGTAGCCGCTCTCCTCAGTGGCATCTCCTATTACAGCAGCGCGCTCGGTGGCTGCTGTGATGAGCAGGAAGCGGTACAGCGGTTCCCATGGTAACGGCGATGCATATCGCAGCTACAGGAAGCCGGTGTACCGCTTCCTGCTCATCACAGCAGCCGCCGAGCGCGCTGCTGTAATAGGAGATGCCACTGAGGAGAGCGGCTACGGTGGAATCTAATCGGACAAGCGGCCGCCCGCTCATGATAAGGTAACAGGAGCGGAGGGGGGAGGGGCACTGCCTACCCATACTAGGAAGCTATACTGGGCACTATACTGGGGCACTTCCTACCTATACTGGGCACTATACTAGCTATACTGGGCACTATACTGGGGCACTACCTACCTATACTGGGCACTATACTAGCTATACTGGGCACTACCTACCTATACTGGGCACTACCTACCTATACTGGGCACTATGCTAGCTATACTGGGCACCATACTAGCTATACTGGGCACCATACTGGGCACTATACTAGCTATACTGGGCACTACCTACCTATACTGGGCACTATACTAGCTATACTGAGCACTTTACTGGCTATACTAGGGCACTACCTACCCATACTGGGCACTATACTGGGGCACTACCTATCCATACTGGGACTATACTAGCTATACTGGTCATTATACCAGCTATACTGGGGCACTATACTAGCTATACTGAGGCACTATACTAGCTATACTGGGGTAACTATACTAGCCATACTGGGGCAACTAAACTCCCTATACTGGGGCAACTATGCTAGCTATGCAGCCGCACCCCAGCCCCCCTCCCCCCCATAACCCGCTGCGCACGACACCGTCCACTAGGTCGCGCAAACACCCGCGCCCCCCCCGCCAACGTTCCCCGGAGAAAAATTTGGTCAGAAAGTGTTCCCGGGGCCGGAACAGGTTGGGGACCACTGTCCTACGACACATCTCATTTTGGCCCCAACAGCCACAGAAAGATTATGGAAATTCTCAACCAGACCTTTCATCACATGGGCTGAGGCCTTAAAGCGGAATATAACCCAGCATTTCAACTTTGCTCTAAAACATTATTTACAGCATATTATATGCAACCAGCATTTTTTTTTACTAGACCAGCATTGGAAGGGTTACACACAGAGCTTTAATGTTCCATAGAGAGAAATGCAGATGCATCCGAAGTTTAGATAGATACATTTAAGTAAACACAATGTAACAAGTGGTGAATTTGACACACTCTCTGACTGTGCAGGAGCTCCCGGACACAGAGAGAGAGAGTGAGTCACATTCCTCACTTGTTACATTGTGTTTACTTAACTGTATCTATCTAAACTTCGGATGCGTCTGCATTTCTCTCCACGGAACTTTAAAGCTCTGTGTGTAACCCTTCCAATGCTGGTCTAGTAAAAAAAAATGCTGGTTGCATATAATATGCTGTAAATAATGTTTTAGAGCAAAGTTGAAATGCTGGGTTATATTCTGCTTTAAGCACAATGATGTGTCTAGAAAAACTTAAAATAGAAGCACTCATAACAACCTGGGTAGGATGGTTACACTTTAGAGACTTAGTAACTATAAAACACTCGAGGACACCACCTCTGTTTCATTCCCTTTGATTCATATTTGGGGAAAGTTTCATATAGGCATTTACATGGGGCAGAGCTGTACTCAACCAGCTGAATATCACTTGAGATGTCTAAACTTTATGACAGACCATAGGCTTGTGACCAAGCGACCAGAGTTGAAGTAGTTAAATTCTGTTTGGTTCCTTTATTTTCCAGTATTAGTAAAGGCTGGGAGATTAAAAATGAACTGAGAAAGTGGTCTTAATAAGTTGCAATATATTCCTTAAGAAAGAAGAAGCGGGCACTCCGTACAACAATCGATCAGGCTGAAAAGCCACTGGTGGACAGATCTCACCTCCACTGATGGCTGGTGTGCCCCTACAGGTAAACCAGCTGATGGGCAGGTGCCAGAGCCAGTGCAGGGAGGTAAAAAAGTAACACCAGCAGAGTGGTGGTAATTGAAGTAATTAGTGAAGCTTTAATGTTTCACAAGGAAACAACACCCTTTCTGAGCCCCACTCTTCGCATGCACTCACCGCAGCCCACAGCCCACGCTGTGAGGGTTCTGCAGTGGTTTCCGGAGACACTGGGACAAAGCTCATCAGCTGGTTCACCTGTACGGGCACACCAGCCATCAGAGCAAGTGAGACCTGTCCACCAGTGGCTTTTTGGCCCAGTCAATTGTTGTATTGAGTATGCACTCTATTTGTCTTTCTTCCAGTACTTGGTCCTCACGGTCCTTTTTGAGCAGCACCTCACCCGACCTTCCAACAGCTCATCTACCTATAATCACACTCTCTGATCGATATCCTTAAGATCTCTTTAAGGGCTGGTTCACAAGGAGGCTTTTGTAGCGTCAAACGCAGCCGTTTTTTGGGATCTACCCCAGTCCTATTCAGGTGAATGGGAGCGATCAAGGCTGGCTTGTGCAGGCTTTCATGAAAGCCTGGTGGTTGATCCCGGCGTCTTGTCTCGAAAGCAACATGCAGCTTTCAGAGGCAGTGAACACCGGGAAATCAGTGTAGGGACCTGAACCGCTAGCCTTGAAAGCTTCCCAAAAACCTTCAAAAGCTAGCGGTTAAACGCTGGCGTTTGAACGCGGCGCCAAGCAAAAGCTGACGTCCAATGCGAACCAGCCCTATTTAAGCCAACTCTGATGTATGGTTTTGTTATTTTCCCCTTCCCAACCCAGCCCCCCTAGCTCGAGTCTTATGGGCTGATGCGCCTATCTAACTGACCACTCTCCGATCAGACTCTGATCAGAGTGTTTAATTCCTTCCACGCACAACACAATTTTCACTAGATTTCAGCAGGTAATCTAATGAAAATAGATCAAACTGCAGCATTGCACTGGTCTATGCAGTGCAACATTATGGCCCATTGGTTGACTACTGCTTCTGCCCCGACTGACCTAGATTTTCCATCCTGTCCAGTCAAAAGTCGATTTTTAGTCCAAATTGATTGAAATATGATCGAGCAAACGTTTTTGGGGAATCGATCCCCAGCAGATTCAAAGTGATTGAATCTGCTGGGTATCGAACCATAAAAATTGATACCTGTATGGGCAACTATACTGTGCAAAATGCATCAAGAAGATCCTGGGACATGACTTCAGTTTGTTAACATTCACCTGCCAAGTGGCCTAAAAGCTTCTGGACCTACCTACTGTATGCAAACCTTGACCTATTTCCAAGTGAGAGCTCAGACACGCCCCTCCCATCACACCTCATAAAGCCATGTGCTTCTGGAGCTGAACTTTGACATGTTAGTACATACCGCACCTCATAGCATCTGCTATTTTACAATAATGCTGGTTCAGACAGTATTTCCTATTGTCATTTTCCCTTTAAGTGTCCGAGGAACTGCAAGACTGCTCTCTACCTGTTTGATGATTATCAGTAATCAATACCTTCCAAGAGGATGCTGGGAAGTTTCTAGAAGCAGAACCACAACAATGAAAAACAAAAGAAAAAACATAAAATACCATCACTTTGTACCTGTGCCCATCTGTACCTGTGAATGACTATACCTATTAATTTACCCTGACTGTACCTATTACCCTTTACCTGACTGTACCTATAACTCCTGTGCCTGCTATATCTATTACTCTCTACCTGCACCTGACTATACCCATCACTCTGTTCCTGTGCCCAATTATACATGTGAATTCATATCTCCTCATGCCACCAATGCTTTAGGCTCTCCTGTATGTAGCCCTCTATGCTTCATAGGCCTCCACCATTCCTCAGTGGAATGTAGCAAGGGTTTGCACATTTTAGTCAAATATGAAGTCTTTTGAGTTCTACCAACCCTCCCAGCCTTGTGTGAGACCCTGGCAACTCCACACTCAGAGAGAGTCAGCAGAAAGGCATTATGGGTCCTATCAATGGAGCGTGTCTAAATACCTGAAGAAGGACATAGGCCTGACAAAAGGAAGAGAACGACATATGTGCTTCCACAGCAACCAGATGCCACGCTGCAAATGACATCCCGCGAGGCATGGCGGAACGCTGGAGGAGTGCCAGCATTATTGTCACAGCTGTGAAACATGCGCAAAAACACAACTAAACTAGATATTGTTCTCCTCACACTCACTATATATTATGTATTTTTTACAGTGTACAAACTATGACATGTTTTGGAAAAGGACTCTATCATTTCCAGACTAAACAACAAATCACAGAATGAGACAAGGGAAATTGACCAGAAAAAAAACAATCATCTATGGAGAGGGAAGGCTCTGGATCCTATAGAGCCTTTCCTGTCCTTGATTGGTCTGCTCCTTCCATCGCTGTTACCCCTGTTGTAAGTCATACCTCCAATGACGTCCCCGAGTGCTTCCAGAAGACGAGCAGCTCTGTACTACACATTTGCCTGTCTTCAGAGGTACTCAGAACCGCGAGTGCTTCTGAGGGCTCCCGGAGGTGGCAGATTGGAATGGGGGACAGCACTGGAAACCGTGAGAGGAGCGGGAAGGGTCTAAAGGATTCAGAGCTTTCCCTCTCCAGAGGCGAGTAACTGTATGTAACTTTTTGTCACTAACGATTATGTTTAAAAAAATAAGCATAGTAATACTGTAAATCTAATAAATCTCGCCCAAATTAATCTCTGGTCAGTAATAATTAACCTTCTCCATCCCCAAGTGGCAGATATACAGACATAACTTGCTGTGAAATATCTTAACCATTCCTCTGACAACAGCTATATCAGAGGTGCTGTACAGTGTAGTGAGTGCACCTATATCAGAGGGGATGTGCAGTGTACAGTGAGTGCCGCTATATAAGAGGTGCTGTACAGTGTACAGTGAGTGCAGCTATATCAGAGGGGCTGTACAGTGAGTGCAGCTATATCAGAGGGGCTGTACAGTGTACAGTAAGTGCAGCTATATCAGAGGTGCTGTACAGTGTACAGTGAGTGCAGCTATATCAGAGGGGCTGTGCAGTGTACAGTGAGTGGAGCTATATCAGAGGTGCTGTGCAGTGTACAGTGAGTGCCGCTATATAAGAGGTGCTGTACAGTGTACAGTGAGTGCCGCTATATAAGAGGTGCTGTACAGTGTACAGTGAGTGCCGCTATATCAGAGGTGCTGTACAGTGTACAGTGAGTGCAGCTATATCAGAGGGGCTGTACAGTGAGTGCAGCTATATCAGAGGGGCTGTACAGTGAGTGCAGCTATATCAGAGTGGCTGTACAGTGTACAGTAAGTGCAGCTATATCAGAGGTGCTGTACAGTATACAGTGAGTGCAGCTATATCAGAGGTGCTGTACAGTGTACAGTGAGTGCCGCTATATAAGAGGTGCTGTACAGTGTACAGTGAGTACAGCTATATCAGAGGTGCTATACAGTGTACAGTGAGTACAGCTATATCAGAGGGGCTGTGCAGTGTACAGTGAGTGCAGCTATATCAGAGGTGCTGTGCAGTGTACAGTGAGTGCCGCTATATAAGAGGTGCTGTAAAGTTTACAGTGAGTGCAGCTATATCAGAGGTGCTGTACAGTGTACAGTGAGTGCAGCTATATCAGAGGTGCTGTGCCGTGTACAGTGAGTGCAGCTATATCAGAGGTGCTGTGCAGTGTACAGTGAGTGCCGCTATATAAGAGGTGCTGTACAGTGTACAGTGAGTGCAGCTATATCAGAGGTGCTGTACAGTGTACAGTGAGTGCAGCTATATCAGAGGTGCTGTACAGTGTACAGTGAGTGCAGCTATATCAGAGGGGCTGTACAGTGAGTGCAGCTATATCAGAGGGGCTGTACAGTGTACAGTGAGTGCAGCTATGTCAGAGGTGCTGTACAGTGTACAGTGAGTGCAGCTATATCAGAGGGTCTGTACAGTGTACAGTGAGTGCAGCTATATTAGAGGTGATGTACAGTGTACAGTGATTGCAGCTATATCTGAGGGGCTGTACCATATACAGAGAGTGCAGCTATATCAGAGGGGCTGTACAGTGTAAAGTGAGTGCAGCTATACCAGAGGTGCTGTACAGTGTACAGTGAGTGCGGCTATATCAGAGGTTTTGCACAGTGAGTGTACAGTGACTGCAGCTGCAGCTATATCAGAGGTGCTGTACAGTGTACAGTGAGTGCAGCTATATCAGAGGGGATGTACAGTGTACAGTGAGTGCAGCTATATCAAAGGGGCTGTACAGTGTACACTGAGTGCAGCTATATCTGAGGGGCTGTACAGTGTACAGTGAGTGCTGCTATATCTGAGGGGCTGTACCGTGTACAGAGAGTGCCGCTATATCAGAGGTGCTGTACAGTATACAGTGAGTGCAGCTATATCAGAGGGGCTGTACAGTATACAGTGAGTGCAGCTATATCAGAGGGGCTGTACAGTATACAGTGAGTGCAGCTATATCAGATGGGCTGTACAGTATACAGTGAGTGCAGCTATATCAGAGGGGCTGTACAGTGTACAGTGAGTGCAGCTATATCAGAGGGGCTTTACAGTGTACAGTGAGTGCAGCTATATCAGAGGGGCTGTACAGTGTACAGTGAGTGCAGCTATATCAGAGGGGCTGTACAGTGAGTGCAGCTATATCAGAGGGGCTGTACAGTGAGTGCAGCTATATCAGAGGGGCTGTACAGTTACAGTGAGTGCAGCTATATCAAAGGGGCTGTTCAGTATACAGTGAGTGCAGCTATATCAGAGGGGCTGTACCGTGTACAGAGAGTGCAGCTATATCAGAGGGGCTGTACAGTGTACAGTGAGCGCAGCTATATCAGAGGGGCTGTACAGTATACAGTGAGTGCAGCTATATCAGACGGGCTGTACAGTGTACAGTGAGTGCAGCTATATCAGAGGGGCTGTACAGTATACAGTGAGTGCAGCTATATCAGAGGGGCTGTACGGTGTACAGTGAGTGCAGCTATATCAGAGGGGCTGTACAGTATACAGTGAGTGCAGCTATATCAGAGGGGCTGTACAGTGTACAGTGAGTGCAGCTATATCAGAGGGTCTGTACAGTGTACAGTGAGAGTGCAGCTATATCAGAGGGGCTGTACAGTGTACAGTGAGTGCAGCTATATCAGAGGGGCTGTACAGTGTACAGTGAGTGCAGCTATATCAGATGGGCTGTACAGTATACAGTGAGTGCAGCTATATCAGAGGGGCTGTACAGTGTACAGTGAGTGGAGCTATATCAGAGGGGCTGTACAGTGTACAGTGAGTGCAGCTATATCAGATGGGCTGTACAGTATACAGTGAGTGCAGCTATATCAGAGGGGCTGTACAGTGTATAGTGAGTATAGCTATATCAGAGGGGCTGTACAGTATACAGTGAGTGCAGCTATATCAGAGGTGCTGTGCAGTGTACAGCAAGTGCCGCTATATAAGAGGTGCTGTACAGTGTACAGTGAGTGCAGCTATATCAGAGGTGCTGTACAGTGTACAGTGAGTGCAGCTATATCAGAGGTGCTGTACAGTGTACAGTGAGTGCAGCTATATCAGAGGTGCTGTACAGTGTACAGTGAGTGCAGCTATATCAGAGGGTCTGTACAGTGAGTGCAGCTATATCAGAGGGGCTGTGCAGTGTACAGTGAGTGCAGCTATATCAGAGGTGCTGTGCAGTGTACAGTGAGTGCCGCTATATAAGAGGTGCTGTACAGTGTACAGTGAGTGCAGCTATATCAGAGGGGCTGTACAGTGTACAGTGAGTGCAGCTATATCAGAGGTGCTGTACAGTGTACAGTGAGTGCAGCTATATCAGAGGGGATGTACAGTGTACAGTGAGTGCAGCTATATCAAAGGGGCTGTACAGTGTACACTGAGTGCAGCTATATCTGAGGGGCTGTACAGTGTACAGTGAGTGCTGCTATATCTGAGGGGCTGTACCGTGTACAGAGAGTGCCGCTATATCAGAGGTGCTGTAGAGTATACAGTGAGTGCAGCTATATCAGAGGGGCTGTACAGTATACAGTGAGTGCAGCTATATCAGAGGGGCTGTACAGTATACAGTGAGTGCAGCTATATCAGAGGGGCTTTACAGTGTACAGTGAGTGCAGCTATATCAGAGGGTCTGTACAGTGTACAGTGAGTGCAGCTATATCAGAGGGGCTGTACAGTGAGTGCAGCTATATCAGAGGGGCTGTACAGTGAGTGGAGATATATCAGAGGGGCTGTACAGTTACAGTGAGTGCAGCTATATCAAAGGGGCTGTACAGTGTACACTGAGTGCAGCTATATCAGAGGGGCTGTTCAGTATACAGTGAGTGCAGCTATATCAGAGGGGCTGTACCGTGTACAGAGAGTGCAGCTATATCAGGGGGGCTGTACAGTGTACAGTGAGCGCAGCTATATCAGAGGGGCTGTACAGTATACAGTGAGTGCAGCTATATCAGAGGGGCTGTACGGTGTACAGTGAGTGCAGCTATATCAGAGGGGCTGTACAGTATACAGTGAGTGCAGCTATATCAGAGGGGCTGTACAGTGTACAGTGAGTGCAGCTATATCAGAGGGGCTGTACAGTGTACAGTGAGAGTGCAGCTATATCAGAGGGGCTGTACAGTGTACAGTGAGTGCAGCTATATCAGAGGGGCTGTACAGTATACAGTGAGTGCAGCTATATCAGAGGGGCTGTACAGTGTACAGTGAGTGCAGCTATATTAGATGGGCTGTACAGTATACAGTGAGTGCAGCTATATCAGAGGGGCTGTACAGTGTACAGTGAGTGGAGCTATATCAGAGGGGCTGTACAGTGTACAGTGAGTGCAGCTATATCAGATGGGCTGTACAGTATACAGTGAGTGCAGCTATATCAGAGGGGCTGTACAGTGTACAGTAAGTGCCGCTATATAAGAGGTGCTGTACAGTGTACAGTGAGTGCAGCTAAATCAGAGGTGCTGTACAGTGTACAGTGAGTGCAGCTATATCAGAGGTGCTGTACAGTGTACAGTGAGTGCAGCTATATCAGAGGTGCTGTACAGTGAGTGCAGCTATATCAGAGGGGCTGTGCAGTGTACAGTGAGTGCAGCTATATCAGAGGTGCTGTGCAGTGTACAGTAAATGCCGCTATATAAGAGGTGCTGTACAGTGTACAGTGAGTGCAGCTATATCAGAGGTGCTGTACAGTGTACAGTGAGTGCAGCTATATCAGAGGTGCTGTACAGTGTACAGTGAGTGCAGCTATATCAGAGGGGCTGTACAGTGAGTGCAGCAATATCAGAGGGGCTGTACAGTGTACAGTAAGTGCAGCTATATCAGAGGTGCTGTACAGTGTACAGTGAGTGCAGCTATATCAGAGGGGCTGTACAGTGTACAGTGAGTGCAGCTGTATCAGAGGTAATGTAATGTGTACAGTGAGTGCAGCAATATCAGAGATGCTGTACAGTGTACAGTGAGTGCAGCTATATTAGAGGTGATGTACAGTGTACAGTGATTGCAGCTATATCTGAGGGGCTGTACCGTGTACAGAGAGTGCAGCTATATCAGAGGGGTGTACAGTGTACAGTGAGTGCAGCTATATCAGAGGTTTTGCACAGTGAGTGTACAGTGACTGCAGCTGCAGCTATATCAGAGGTGCTGTACAGTGTACAGTGAGTGCAGCTATATCAGAGGGGCTGTACAGTGTACAGTGAGTGCAGCTATATCAAAGGGGCTGTACAGTGTACACTGAGTGCAGCTATATCTGAGGGGCTGTACAGTGTACACTGAGTGCCGCTATATCTGAGGGGCTGTACCGTGTACAGAGAGTGCAGCTATATCAGAGGTGCTGTACAGTGAGTGCAGCTATATCAGAGGGGCTTTACAGTGTACAGTGAGTGCAGCTATATCAGAGGAGCTGTACAGTGTACAGTGAGTGCAGCTATATCAGAGGGGCTGTACAGTGAGTGCAGCTATATCAGAGGGGCTGTACAGTGAGTGCAGCTATATCAGAGGGGCTGTACAGTGTACAGTGAGTGCAGCTATATCAAAGGGGCTGTACAGTGTACACTGAGTGCAGCTATATCAGAGGGGCTGTTCAGTATACAGTGAGTGCAGCTATATCAGAGGGGCTGTACCGTATACAGAGAGTGCAGCTATATCAGAGGGGCTGCACAGTGTACAGTGAGCGCAGCTATATCAGAGGGGCTGTACAGTGTACAGTGAGTGCAGCTATATCAGAGGGGCTGTACAGTGTACAGTGAGTGCAGCTATATCAGAGGGGCTGTACAGTGTACAGTGAGTGCATCTATATCAGAGGGGCTGTACAGTATACAGTGAGTGCAGCTATATCAGAGGGGCTGTACAGTATACAGTGAGTGCAGCTATATCAGAGGGGCTGTACAGTGTACAGTGAGTGCAGCTATATCAGAGGGGCTGTACAGTGTACAGTGAGAGTGCAGCTATATCAGAGGGGCTGTACAGTATACAGTGAGTGCACCTATATCAGAGGGGCTGTACAGTATACAGTGAGTGCAGCTATATCAGAGGGGCTGTACAGTACACAGTGAGTGCAGCTATATCAGAGGGGCTGTACAGTACACAGTGAGTGCAGCTATATCAGAGGGGCTGTACAGTATACAGTGAGTGCAGCTATATCAGAGGGGCTGTACAGTGTACAGTGAGTGCAGCTATATCAGAGGGGCTGTACAGTGTACAGTGAGAGTGCAGCTATATCAGAGGGGCTGTACAGTGTACAGTGAGTGCAGCTATATCAGAGGGGCTGTACAGTATACAGTGAGTGCAGCTATATCAGAGGGGCTGCACAGTGTACAGTGAGTGCAGCTATATCAGATGGGCTGTACAGTATACAGTGAGTGCAGCTATATCAGAGGGGCTGTACAGTGTACAGTGAGTGGAGCTATATCAGAGGGGCTGTACAGTGTACAGTGAGTGCAGCTATATCAGAGGGGCTGTACAGTATACAGTGAGTGCAGCTATATCAGAGGGGCTGTACAGTGTATAGTGAGTGGAGCTATATCAGAGGGGCTGTACAGTATACAGTGAGTGCAGCTATATCAGAGGGGCTGTACAGTATACAGTGAGTGCAGCTATATCAGAGGGGCTGTACAGTATACAGTTAGTGCAGCTATATGAGAGGGGCTGTACAGTATACAGTGAGTGCAGCTATATCAGAGGGGCTGTACAGTGTACAGTGAGTGCAGCTATATCAGAGGGGCTGTACAGTGAGTGCAGCTATATCAGAGGGGCTGTACAGTGTACAGTGAGTGCAGCTATATCAGAGGGGCTGTACAGTATACAGTGAGTGCAGCTATATCAGAGGGGCTGTACAGTATACAGTGAGTGCAGCTATATCTGAGGGGCTGTACAGTGTACAGTGAGTGCAGCTATATCAGAGGGGCTGTACAGTGTACAGTGAGTGCAGCTATATCAAAGGGGCTGTACAGTGAGTGAAGCTATATCAGAGGGGCTGTACAGTGTACAGTGAGTGCAGCTATATCAGAGGGGCTGTACAGTATACAGTGAGTGCAGCTATATCAGAGGGGCTGTACAGTGTACAGTGAGTGGAGCTATATCACAGGGGCTGCACAGTATACAGTGAGTGCAGCTATATCAGAGGGGCTGTACAGTATACAGTGAGTGCAGCTATATCAGAGGGGCTGTACAGTATACAGTGAGTGCAGCTATATCAGAGGGGCTGTAGAGTATACAGTGAGTGCAGCTATATCAGAGGGGCTGTACAGTGTACAGTGAGTGCAGCTATATCAGAGGGGCTGTACAGTGTACAGTGAGTGCAGCTATATCAGAGGGGCTGTACAGTGTACAGTGAGTGGAGCTATATCTGAGGGGCTGTACTGTATACAGTGAGTGCAGCTATATCAGAGGGGCTGTACAGTGTACAGTGAGTGCAGCTATATCAGAGGTGCTGTACAGTGTACAGTGAGTGCAGCTATATCAGAGGGGCTGTACAGTGTACAGTGAGTGGAGCTATATCTGAGGGGCTGTACTGTATACAGTGAGTGCAGCTATATCAGAGGGGCTGTACAGTGTACAGTGAGTGAAGCTATATCAGAGGGGCTGTACAGTGTACAATGAGTGGAGCTATATCAGAGGGGCTGTACAGTGTACAGTGAGTGCAGCTATATCAGAGGGGGTGTACAGTGAGTGCAGCTATATCAGAGGGGCTGTACAGTGTACAGCCCGCAGAGAGGGAAGACTGCATATCTCCCAGTTTACCAGAATGAGACAGAGGGATCCCTTGTAGTGCGTAAATGTTTAAAAAGTTATGAGGACCATGAATAATTCATAAAGAAAGGCCAATTGTTCATACTTTTACAGATACTGCAGTCATCACAAAAGAATAGTAGGAAAGCACACTGCACTTTAAGGCTCATTTTATATTTGTTTTGTGTTGCGGTGGGAATGTGATCTTCCTGCCGCTTCCCACTGCAACACAAAAATGACAAACATATGACCCTGCAGCAGAGTGCAGCAACAAGGCCATATGCATAGCACCGCCCCCCGTTCATCGGCAGTCTCCCTGCTGGGCAGGAAGTACGTCACTAAGATTCCCTTCGGTCTGCGCTGCAACTCACCGCGCTTCCGTCAATGAAATTCCTGCACCCCCCACTGACTCCCGCCGCTGCTTCGCCAGACTTTGTATCGGCTCGGCAGTAATATATAAACCTCTGCCACGACGCAACGCGGTAAGCGTGCTAGGCCCCATTGCCTTGCCGTTGCATTACCCTGCAGTAAAACACAGTAACGCAACGCACACTTGCAATGTAAGTGTAAAACGGGGCTGAAAGGAACAATGCAATTATTTACAACTTGCTTGCAAAGTACAAACCCTTACAGTGGCTAAACCACGGCATTTTCTAGACTCAAATTGAAGGATGTACAACAGAGATGCAAAGAGGGATGGAATGCTTAGGAATTAAAAAAAAAAAAATGATGTAGGAAGTATGGTGTTCTTTTACATAATATGCTAATATGCTATGGTCTGCATTAGCTACAACATACAGTGAGTGTGTAGCGTATTGAGGGTCGGTTTTGTGCATGTTTCACAGCTGTGACAACAATGCTGGCACCCTTCCAGCATTATGCCATGCCTTGTGGGGCGTCACATGCAGAGCGGCATCTGGTTGCTGTGTAAGCACATACAGTATGTAGTTTCCCCTCATCTTGTCAGGCCTCCATCCACTGCTGAGATGCTCTACTGAGAAGACCCACAATGCACGTTGCTGGGAGATCTTGTCAGGCCTCCATAAACTGCTAAGATACTCTAATGAGAAGTCCTAGAATGTGCATCTGCTGGGAGATGTTGTCAGGCCTGCATTCCCTGCAGAGATGCTCTACTGAGAAGACCCACAATGCACATCCGCTGGGAGATCTCGACAGGGCTCCATCCACTGCTGAGATGCACTACTGAGAAGTCCCGGAATGCACTTTAGCTGGGATATCTTGTCAGGCCTCCCCTCCACTGTTGAGATGTTCTACTGAGAAAGTCCCAGAATGCACCTCTGCTGGGAGATCTTGTCAGGCCTGCATACACTGCTGAGATGCTCTACTGAGAAGACCCACAATGCACCTCTGCTGGGAGATTTTGTCAGACCTCCATCCACTGCTGAGATGCTCTACTGAGAAGACCCACAATGCACTTCTGCTGGTAGATCTTGCCAGGCCTGCATTTCCTGCTGAGATGCTCTACTGAGAAGTCCTACAATGCACCTCTGCTGCGAGATCTTGTCAGGCCTGCATACACTGCTGAGATGCTCTACTGATAAGTTCCACAATGTACTTCAGCTGGGAGATCTTGTCAGGCTTGCATTCCCTGCTGAGATGCTCCACTGAGAAGTCCCACAATGCACCTCCACTGGGAGATCTTGTCAGACCTCCATCCACTTCTGAAATGCTCCACTGAGAAAACCCACATTGCACTTCTGCTGGGAGATCTTGTCACGCCTGCATCCACTGTTGATATGTTCTTTTGAGAAGTCACAAAATGCACCTCTGCTGGGAGATCTTGTCAGGCCTGCATCCCCTGCTGATATGCTCTACTGAGAAGTCCCACAATGCACCTCTGCTGGGAGATCTAAAGTAACTTCAGTGAGGATTATGGGACTGTGAAGGTATGAGACAGAAGCAGGGTAATTGTTTGGCTGGTAACTGTATTCCTGAGTAGAGATCGGTTCCAGGCGAACTTCCGGGGGTTCGTGATCGCGGGGAACCGCTAACTTTACCGGAAGTTCGATTCGCCCTCATAGTGCACCATTAGGGTCAACTTTGACCCTCTACATCACAGTCAGCAGGGACATTGTAGCTAATCAGTCTACACTCCCTCTTGGAGCCACTCCCCCCCTTATAAAAGGCAGGCATCGCTGGCCATTTTACTCACTCGTGTGCCTGCAGTAAATAGAGAAGGGACAGCTGCTGCAGTTAGTTAGGCTTTTGTAGGCTTCTTAGCTTGCTTGCTGATTCTTATTGCTAAAATAGCACCCCACAACACCTCTTTTGAGAGCTAATCTTGTTCTTGTGATTTATTTTTTCTGTGTGTCTCACTGACACTTGTGTTGCATAGACAGCCTTGATAATTCATACTGTGTGTGCCACTGCCAGGCCCAGCACATTCAGTGACTACCTGTGTGTGTGACAGGTGCACATTACCCATCACTGCATATACCTACCTGTTGTTCACTGTGCACCCACCCACTTACGTGAGCGCACGCAGTGTCACTGTGCCTGTCCACTACCTGTCTGTGTGTGACAGGTGCACATTGTAATACCCATTACTGCATATACCTACCTACCGGTTGTTCACAGTGCACCCACCTACCACGTGAGCTGAGCGCACGCAGTGTCACTGTGCCTGTCCGCTACCTGTCTGTGTGTGACAGGTGCACATTGTAATACCCATTACTGCATATACCTACCTGTTGTGTTTAGTGCACCCACCTCATCACTGCATATACCTACCTGTTGTGTTCAGTGCACTCACATACCTACGTGAGTGCACCCAGTGTGATATACCACTCCGTGCATACCTGTTAACTGCACCGGTGTGACTGCACATTGTATTAGTCAAGTCAGTGCATACCTTTCACTTCATCCCCCCCCCCCCCCCCCCCGATATGGACAAAGCTGACAAAACAGGTAGAGGCAGACCCAGAGGAAGGCCACCCGGCAGGTCTGTGCGAGGTCGTGGTGATGTGATTTCGTGCGGCCCTGGACCAAAGTACAGTGCTCAGAAGAAGGCATGTCCCATCACCTTCCAAGATTGTCAGGATGTGGTTGACTATTTAACACAGAACACCTCATCTTCCGCAGCCACCAGCGCTACTCCAAGTACTACATCCGCTACATTTGACAGTTTGCAGGAGTTATTTGGTGGGGAAAATCACTGATGCACAGCCATTATTGTTACAACCAGATGAAGGCGCTAAGCAAGTTACACCACCTCATATGTCTGAGTTAGGCGACACTATGGACGTAACGTGTGCGGAGGGGGATGATGAAGCTGCTGTTGGTGCAGTTTTGGAGGTATCTGAGGCAAAAGAAGCTGGGCAGGATGATTATGATGATGACGATGATACGGATCCCACGTATGTTCCCAATAGAGGAGATGAACAGGGGGACAGTTCAGAGGGGGAGACAGAGAGGAGTAGGAGGAGACGAGTTCCTGAAAGAAGCAGGGGGAGCTCGTCGTCAGAAACAGCTGGTGGCAGTGTCTGGCGGCATGTATTTCCACCTATGGACAGCCAGGCAACATGCCTTTCAACGTCAGCTGCTGATGCCACCATAGTGCCATCACCCCATGGGGGCTCAGCGGTTTGGAAATGTTTTAGTGTGTCTGCCTCAGATCGGAGCAATGCCATCTGTTCTCTCTGCCTCCAAAAATTGAGCCGTGGAAAGGCCAACACCCACGTAGGGACAAGTGCCTTATGAAGGCACATGGAGAAAAGGCACAAACTGCAATGGGAAGAGCACCTGAGCAAAAGCAGCACACAAAAGAAAAGCCACCCTCCTTCTACTCTTCCTCCTTCAGGTGCAGCATCTTCAGCCGCTTTCTCCCTTGCACCTTCACAGCCACCCTCCTCCACTCCGCCTCTGCCCTTGAGCGGTTCCTGCTCCTCTGCCCACAGCAGCCAGGTGTCCGTGAAGGAAATCTTTGAGCGGAAGAAGCCAATTTCTGCCAGTCACCCCCTTGCCCGGCGTCTGACAGCTGGCTTGGCGGAACTGTTAGCTCGCCAGCTGTTACCATACCAGCCGGTGGACTCTGAGGCCTTCCGTTAATTCGTGGCCATTGGGACACCGCAGTGGAAGATACCAGGCTGTAATTATTTCTTTAAAAAGGCGACAGCCAAACTGTACCGTGAAGTGGAGAGGCAAGTGGTGTCATCTCTGGCACACAGCGTTGGGTCAAGTGTCCACCTGACCACGGATGCCTGGTCTGCCAAGCACGGTCAGGGCCGCTACATTACTTACACAGCCCATTGGGTCAACCTGGCGACCGATGGCAAGCAGGGAGTACGTGGCTGTGCAGCGGGCCAACTTGTGACACCTCCACGGCTTGCAGGCAGGCCTTCTGCCACCCCCTCTCCTTCTCCTCCTGCTACATCCTCTTCGCTATCGTCCTCCTCCGTGGCTGAATGGCAGTTCAACTCTATTGGTGCTGCGATCTCCTCTCCAGCTACACAGCCCCATCTCCCCAGGGCCTATGCTGCATGCCAGAACAGTAGAAAACCATCACCCAATACCTGTACAATTACAGTAAAAGGACACAATCTGGGGAGATGGGGATGTTCTGGCCCAACAACTGGAGACTGATGCGAAATGCATGCAGGCTCATGCGGCCATTTGGTGAGGTTACCAACCTGGTGAGTCGCAGTGAAGGCACCATCAGCGACTTGATCCCATACGCTTACTTCCTGGAGCGTGCCGTGTGTAGAGTGGTGGATCAAGCTGTGGAGGAGCGTGAAGAGGAACAGTTACGGGAGGAACAGTTGTGGGAGCAATTTTCAACAGAACCAGATGTTTCCTCAACACCTGCGGCAGCACAGAGGGGGGAGGAGGAGGAAGAGTTGTGTGGGGAAGAGGAGTCAGACTCAGATGATGAGGAAGGTGTTTCTTTGGAGGAGGAGGAGGAGGCGGCAGCAGAAGAACAAACAGACGTACGTCTGGATCCAACTTTGTGCAGATGGCGTCTTTCATGCTTTGAGGGACCCCCGTATAAAAAAACTCAAGGGGAATGAGCTGTACTGGGTGGCCACGCTACTAGATCCTCGGTATAGGCACAAAGTGGCGGACATGTTACCAACTCACCTGAAGGAAGAAAGGTTGCAGCACTTGCAGAACAAGCTGGCAACTATGCTTTACAATGCATTTAAGGGTGATGTCACAGCACAATGCAATAAAGGTACCACTGCCAGTAATCCTTCTACCATGTCCACGCAGGCAATGACAGGACGCTCCAGGGATCTCATGGTGATGTCGGACATGCAGACATTCTTTAGTCCAACGCCTCGACTTAGCGCTTCCGGATCCACCCTCCACCAACGCCTGGACCGGCACGTAGCCGACTACCTGGCCTTAAGTGTGGATGTAGACACTGTGAGCAGCGATGAACCCTTGGACTACTGCGTGTGCAGGCTTGACCTATGGCCAGAGCTGTCCCTATTTGGCATCCAACTTCTGTCTTGCCCTGCCTCATGCGTCCTGTCAGAAAGGACCTTCAGTGCAGCTGGAGGCATTGTCACTGAGAAGAGAAGTCGCCTAAGTCACAAAAGTGTTCAGTACCTCACCTTTATCAAAATGAATGAGGCATAGATCCCGGAGGGCTACTGCCCGCCCGAAGACTAAGTCAGTCCCCACACACAGCATCTCTACCTGCACGCTGTGTGACTGGCTGCCTGCCCCAAGACTAAGTCGCTCCCCACACAGCACCTCTGCCCGCAGATTCCTGAATTTTTAAGGCCGCTATAATAATTTTTCCGGGGTGTCTACATGCCTGTCTAATTTTTCTGGCTGCACTGCAGCTGCAACAACAAAACAAAAGGCATGTACATGTGCCCATTCCCCTTCGTGATCAATACCTTGCCGCGATGAAGGGGCTTGTGTATCACAATGAAGCAATGACCGCCGGCTATATGAGTGTCTCGGGGGGTGGCACACCAAAGATAATAATGTCTTTGCTTCATTGTGGACAGACCAAATTTGATCAGCTGGATAGTCACTGTTTTGTCATTCAGCTACCTCAGCTCGGCGACCATATGGGCTGGAAAGCCACCATCACCTGCACTCTCGTCATGGTGCGCACCAGTCCAGCACGGCCGTCACTACACAAACAGCTGTTTGCAGTCACTGTATACCTTTCACTGCATCTTTGACTGCACATTGTATTATACCTGGCAGTCAGTGCGTACCTTTCACTTGAATGGATGGCAGACTTAGCCTCCATAACAGATTATCATTACAGGTAGTACAGTCTATCAGTGTCATCTACAGCAGGGCCTCGAAAGTCCTCCTTTTGGTCACTACCTTGGGACGTGCATGCCATGCCTGCTGCCTTCCTTGGATGTGTGGTAGCCGTTCCTGCTCCTTTGCCCACAGCGCGCCTGCTGCCTTCCTTGGATGTGTAGTGGTGGTAGACGTTTCTTCGGCTCCCACTCCGGATCGGAATCGAATCAGGATTCCCCGGCCATTACCAGTGGTCACTCACAATAGCAGACTTGCCCTCCATAAAAGATTCTCGTTGCAGGTACTGAACAGCAAGCAGAACAAGTATTTAAAAAAAATAGATGTAAGCTTTAACAATGGTAGAGAAAGAACCATTGAAAGTTGATAAGGCAGACAGACATTACCTGACATCACTGAGTGAGGAAGAGCAATCTCGCCATGGTGCGCACCAATCCAGCACGGCCGTCACTACACAAACAGCTGTTTGCGGTGCGTTACACAGTGAGTTTGGTGTGTCAGTGTGAAGCAGTACACTAATTACACTCCCTGATAGATGTATACACATGCAAGATGTTTTAAAGCACTTTAGGCCTTCAATTTAGCATTCAATGTGATTTCTGCCCATAAAACGTTGCTTTGCGTCAAATCCAGATTTTTCCTCTGGACTTTTGGCGTCTATCCCACTCCGCCATGCCCCCCTCCAGGTGTTAGACCCCTTAAAACATCTTCTCCACCACTTTTGTGGCCAGCATAAGTGTTTCTATTTTTCAAAGTTCGCCTCCCCATTGAAGTCTATTGCGGTTCGTGGAAGTTTGCGCGAACCGAAAATCGGAGGTTTGGGCCATTTCTATTCCTGAGCAGTACTTTTGGAAATCACTAGACTTTCTCTCTGCCAATTGCCATCCAGCCACGCAAGTCTGATATTTCAGTAATTTAGTCTGGGTGATGTGCTGGGCTGTCTGTTAGCACAGCAAGGCCGTGGCTTATAAAGGGAGCGATCACGTCAAGGGCAGAAGTAATCATGTTATGGGAACAAGTTATGGCCAACTCAGGGTCAAAGAATGAGGGCAGAGTTAATAGAGGTTGCCGAAAGCGATATTGCAGTTCCACACTACTGGGTGTGTGTTGGGTCGGGGGGGGGGGGGGGGAGGCGGGAAAGGGGGATGGTTTTAGTGTTGGCCGCTAGCAGTAAGGCATTTTAGGAGGGTGGGTGAATTTCAGGTGATGTAGATAGAGATTAGGAGAGGTGGAGAATGTTGTTACTGCTGTGAGTCTCAGCAGAAGATTGCTGAATATAAATTTGCCTTCTTAAAACAGAAGGTATTTGCAGTAATTCAGTTTAAAGAGGAGCGGTCAGTCATACTATTTCAGAAAAAAAACACACACATATAAAAGTAGATAAATACTTGGTCTACGTACATAACATATGTATTGCACTGTCCATGTTTTGATTTTAGTGAGTTTTCTACAGCGTAGGTTCTCAACATGTGGTACGCGTACCCCAGGGGGTACTTCTGAGGGTTCTAGGGGGTACTCAGGCTTGATTATACTTAACCAAAAATAACAAATTTAGATGTTTAGAAAATGATAAATCTTATTTAAACAGCACCAAATTAGTATTTTAGCTAATTAAAAGCAATAGTAAATCCTTGGAAATGGTTTAGAACCAATTATAATGTACTACGATTAAATATATATTTGTCAAGGGGTACGTGTGATAATGTTTACCATGCGAGGGGGTACTTTGTGAGGTCAGGGTTTTAAAAGGGGTACATACCAATAAAATGTTGAGAAACACTGTTCTACAGTAAAAAAAGAGAAAATTCTTCTTAGCTTTCCAATTTTAACTGTGGCTATTTTGAAGCCAATCCTGATGTAATTTCCTCCCTTATGCCACATACACACATCAGACCATAGTCTTTTGAAAATGAAAGATCACAGACCAATTTTACCCCCTTCCATGTAGTACGAGAGCCATACCTACAGAGTCTTTTCTATGGAGCTGAACTCCCAATCAGAAAAAAATCTTTGCAAGATGCTGCACACACAGATGCTGTACAGACACAAACGATCAGTATCTGCAAAAGATCTGTTCCTGCCAAAGATCTGTTCCTGCCAAAGATCCGTTCCTGCAAATTGCATTCATAGTCTATGAGATCTGCAGATCATCATACACACCTCGTTTAACTGACATTCATCTGCAGATCAGACAATCATCTGCAGATCTGAAAATCCATCCTGGTGGATCTGATCTGCATTTGAATGTCTGTTAAACAAGGTGTGTATGATGATCTGCAGATATCATAGACTATGAATGCATTTGGCAGGAACGGATCTTTTGAAGGAACAGATCTTTTGAATGTCTACAGCATCTTTGTGTGCAGCATCTTGCAAAGATTTCTGTCTGATGGGGAGTTCAGCTCCATAGAATAGACTGTGTAGGTATGGCTCTCATACTACATGGAAGGGGGTAAAATTGGTCTGTGATCTTTCATTTTCAAAAGACTATGGTCTGATGTGTGTATGAGCCTTAACAGACATTCATGTGCAGATCAGATCCACCAGGATGGATCTTCAGAGCTGCAGATGATTGTCAGATCTGCAGATGAATGTCTTTTAAACAAGGTGTGTATTGAGATCTGCAGATATCATAGACTATGAATGCATTTGGCAGGAACGGATCTTTTGCAGGAACAGATCTTTTTGCAGATACTGATCTTTTGAATGTCTACAGCATCTTTGTGTGCAGGATCTTGCAAAGATTTTATCTGATGGGGAGTTCAGCTCCATAGAATAGACTGTGTAGAGTATGGCTCTCATACTACATGGAATGGGGGTAAAATTGGTCTGTGATCTTGCCTTTTCCAAAGACTTTTATCTCAAGTGTGTATGTAGCATTAGACTGTGACAGTTTGTGAAGGGTATGAATAATTTTGGACTTGACACTTTTTGTTCAAATGTAAATAAAAGCACCCAGCACCCACCGCACCAGTATATAGCCCAAACTGTATGGTACGTTTTTTACACCATCAATTTTTCACGCATGATCTGCAAATGCATGTGTGTATCCACTTTTTGTAGTAAACAAGGCCTAGTGCACACCAGAGCGGTTCGGCTGCGTTTTGCGATCCGCTTGCGGGTGCGGATCCGCTAGGGTAATGTATTTCAATGGGCTGGTGCACACCAGAGCGGGAGGCGTTTTGCAGAAACGCATACTCCCGGGCTGCTGCAGATTTTGGATTGCGGAGGCGTTTCTGCCTCCAATATAAAGTATAGGAAAAACGCAAACTGCTCTGAAAAACGGCAGTTCAGAGCGGTTTTGCAGGCGTTTTTGTTACAGTAGCTGTTCAGTAACAGCTTTACTGTAACAATACATGAAATCTACTACACCAAAAACGTTTCCCAAAACCGCAAAATGCTAGCTGAAACGCTACAGAAAAAGAAGAAAAAGCGTTTCAAAATTGGCTAGCATTTTGTGGATTTGCTAGCGGGTTTTGGTGTGCACCGGGCCTCAATCAGCGTTTGTGGCAGTGCCGATTCTCTCTGCACTCTTCCTTCCTGGCATATACAATATACTGTTCACCAGAGCGCGTTCCAGCTGACTCTATGGGCTATTTACCAAGTATACCAATGCACAGCTCGTGGGATTGTCATCAGAAGTAGTGCCAACCCGCTATTTTCTCCTTTGCATTCCTATTTTTAAAGTGGAAAATATAAATAAGCTGACACATCATTGCATTCCAGCGGGTCTGGAGGTGTGGCTAGCTTACAGGGTCGACAATGGATCATTTGCATATATTCAGCAGTGATGCATCGTGGGAGACATCTCAGGCTCAC
Organism: Hyperolius riggenbachi; assembly: GCF_040937935.1. Lineage (NCBI taxonomy): Eukaryota > Metazoa > Chordata > Amphibia > Anura > Hyperoliidae > Hyperolius > Hyperolius riggenbachi. The sequence goes on from NC_090657.1 coordinate 192,491,483, forward strand.
TCCAACCTGAATTATTGCAAATACTTTGTTTTAAGAAAGCAAGCTTTTGTTTACTGTATATGTTACGACCAAAACCAGAAATCGGCCAGTTCTAGAATTGGCCGGCCGTTTCTAGAACTGGCCGATTTGACGTCGGCCAAAGTCCAAAATGCTGGGAATTTCTGACATTGGCCGGCCAGTTCTAGAAACGGCCAAAGTCAGTCGGCCAAAGTCCAAAACGCACAAATCCCAGAACATCCTGGGTCCTGTCCTGCATCATGAATGGCACTCGGAACTTCCTCTCTGCTCTGAAAGATACACAACAGCATAATAATCTTTTTTTAAAGAAAAGCATTTCTTAGTTACAGCTGATACAAATCCTGCAATAAATTTGCAGTGCGTCTACATCCTGCTTTCTTTGGAGCAGACATATTGTTAACATACTGTGCTTTTAAATTAGCTGCTCTGCTGTGGCAGTCAGGTGACACAGGGGACAGATCAAATTACAGTGGTGATTAGTCACAGATGAGGGGGGATGCATGGCTGGGGAGGGCTGTGCATGGCTGCGGGTGCTTTGCTGGGCACTTTGCATGGCTGTGGGTGCTTTGCTGGGGGGCTGTGCATGGCTGCAGGTTCTTTGCTGGGGGGCTGTGCATGGCTGCGGGTGCTTTGCTGGGGGGCTGTGCAGGGCTGCGGGTGCTTTGCTGGGGGGCTGTGCATGGCTGCGGGTGCTTTGCTGGGGGGCTGTGCAGGGCTGCGGGTGCTTTGCTGGGGGCTGTGCATGGCTGCGGGTGCTTTGCTGGGGGGCTGTGCATGGCTGCGGGTGCTTTGCTGGGGGGCTGTGCATGGCTGCGGGTGCTTTGCTGGGCACTTTGCATGGCTGTGGGTGCTTTGCTGGGGGGCTGTGCATGGCTGCAGGTGCTTTGCTGGGGGGCTGTGCATGGCTGCGGGTGCTTTGCTGGGCACTTTGCATGGCTGTGGGTGCTTTGCTGGGGGGCTGTGCATGGCTGCAGGTGCTTTGCTGGGGGGCTGTGCATGGCTGCGGGTGCTTTGCTAGGGGGCTGTGCAGGGCTGCGGGTGCTTTGCTGGGGGCTGTGCATGGCTGTGGGTGCTTTGCTGGGGGCTGTGCATGGCTGTGGGTGCTTTGCTGGGGGGCTGTGCATGGCTGCGGGTGCTTTGCTGGGGGGCTGTGCATGGCTGCAGGTGCTTTGCTGGGGGGCTGTGCATGGCTGCGGGTGCTTTGCTGGGCACTTTGCATGGCTGTGGGTGCTTTGTTGGGGGGCTGTGCATGGCTGCGGGTGCTTTGCTGGGGGGCTGTGCATGGCTGCGGGTGCTTTGTTGGGGGGCTTATGATTAGTGACAGAGGAGGGGGAATCAGACAAATACATACAGGGTGCTTTTCTCTGTTTTCCTTTTACCCTGTGCAAGAGTTCAGTGTGGAGAGCTGAGGGCGGAGGTGGTATCAGCTGCAGCCGGCAGCATACAGGCCAGTCCTGGGTCACTGCAGGAGAGGAGAGGTGTGAGGAGGACTACGCCAAGGCGGCAGCAGGGACACCGCGGGGAGAAGTTGGAGAAGGAAGGCGGCGGTGAAATGAGCTGCAGCCGGTATCACGTCAGAACACCGGCAGCATATAGGCAGCCCTGGGTCCTCACAGAAGGTCCTCGAACAGAGAACAGGGGCCAGCGGGACATGGAGCGGCGGACAGCGGGACTGAACTCAGAGCGGGGGACAGCGGCACAGCAGTACTTAGGTGAGTTTCGGGACTTGGCCGGCCACATGTAGTTAGAACGCGTTCTGGCCGGCCAAAGTCCGACATGGAGGAGCATTTTGTACATTGGCCGCAGCAGCCGGCCACTTCGCGTTTTGACCGGCCAGAACCCGAAGTGGCCAGACTTCGGGTTCTGGCCGTAACATATATGCAAACTGTGCAATAGTGTATACAATCCTACCTTGTGTGATTAAATTTCATAGAGAACATGCAGTATCAGGCTACTTACACACTAAGACGTTGCGTTATAGGGGACGTTATGGTGGCATAACGTGCCCCTAACGCAACGCATGGTGGTGCGGGAGAGGACGTTAGAGTGAGCCGTGTTAGGCGGCTCTATCCGCATAAGGTCTCCCAGAGTGGCGCTGATTGGCCGGCGGGACCACGTGATGCGGAGCGAGACACTCCGCATCACGTGGTCCCGCCGGCCAATCAGTGGCCGCCAGTGCAGTGCATATCAAGTAGCCATGTGCGCGGCTACTGTAGCGGCATCTCCCCGCCTCCTCTCTGCCTCCCACTAAGCATGTGCAAACAGTCTAACGCGGCTAAAGCCGCGTAGAACACACAGCATGCTGCACTTTCACTACAACATGCAGCGTTACACTGTGAACGGCCCACTTGTGTTACATTGCTGTGCGTTGGGGGAGCGTAACAGGCTGCACTAACGTGCACCTGTAACGTCCCACTGTGAAAGCAGCCTTAGGGCTCTTTCACACTATAATAGCTTTTCTGAGCTCTTTGTGATTTTAAAGCGGATCTGAGATGAAAAACTAACTATAACAAGTAACTTGTCTATATATCTTATGTAAAGTTTAGATGGTTTGCACAGCAAATCTAGCTGCAAACAGTTTCAATAGAACATGATTATTCATTCCTGTGATACAATGACAGCGGCCATGTTGTTTGTAAACATTACACAGAGGCAGGCTTATCTGTATCTTGAGCCATCAGCCAAATCCCTTCTCCTCCTCCCTCCTCCCCTCTGCCTCTGAAATCAATGGCTAGTAACACCTCCTCCTCCTCCTGCCCAGACTGAGCTCCCATGAGCCCTTGCTACTGCCAAGGCTCTCTGAAAACCTGTGGGCGTGGCTTTTATAGTTTATAGGGAATTAGAGTATTAAAACAAAAACAAAAAAGTATTTGTCTTGAGGAATGCCCTACAAACAATAGGAAAGGAACACAATTATGCAATGTGTAAAAGTTCACCTCAGATCCACTTTAAAGGCTTTTAAATTTGCGAATGTTATCCTATGTGGGTGTTCACACTGGAGCGATGTGATTTTGTAAAAATCCCCCATAGCATTGCATTAGCAAGAGCTTTTAAAAATCTCTAGCATTTAAAAAGCTCTTGTAGTGTGAATCATCCCTTAGGTATGATATAACTGCCAGTGAATAACGTACCCTATTGCAGCACTCAAGGTATATACGGAAGCATTACCCAGCATTCAGAGACCAGGGCTGCACACAAAGCTGCCGGCCTCAGCCATTGCAGAGGGGGCAGTATTGTATAGTGTTCAGATTACACATGCAAATTCTGTCTGAATACAAAACACTGACATCAATGCGCAAACTGTGCAACACTCAGCATAAGAAAACACACAGCGCAAAGTCTTGCTAGCCATAATACTTGGTGTATGGATTTCTGTAACCTATTATTCCTATTATTACAGGTGATAAACAGTACAGGAAGTGCAGCGATTACAACAGGCTGGCGGATCCAACACTTAACAGATGTACGCAAGTGCTGGCCGCAGCAGCTGAACAGGGCTGCACACAAAGCCAGCAGTCTCTCTGCTACACAGCTTACACAATATGCAAATTCAGTATTGATTGGGCTCTAAATCACCAGGAACCATTTCTTACTTCAGTATTACTGATGTGTGCAGATGTTTCTTCCTAGCAGCTAAAGTGCAACAGTGAGTACTGTACTAACCATTCAGCCAGCTTTGCTACTTATAAAGTATGTACTGGCCTCTCTCATAGGCAGCAATGCCCAGAAATATCACTCATATTCTCACAATCATAACAGAGAAGAGTAATGTAGCAGCAAGACAGAAGTAAGGAGGCATCTCTTAAAGGACAAATAGACTGAGAAGGATATGGAGCCTGATATTTATTTTTCTTTTGTTCCTCAAATGTTGTCGACACACAATACAACTTCCTGTGCGATCAACGGGATCGAACCGATTATTTCTGATCAGCTCCCAATCGATACAAGGTTTCATTTTGGAAAGGTATCATCATAAAATCGATCTTGCTATCGATCGGGAGCAGTTGGACATGTATACGAAATGCAATTTCCTGTCAGATTATTCATCAATGTGACAGGAAATTGCTTTGTGTACCCAGCATAAAACATTAAACACAGTAAAACATGAATATAAAACACTAGGAGACTGCTTTGATGTCTTTTGATTGCATATTTGCACCTCACTGAAGCTGACTGATATCATTGCTGGCTGTAGGACAAATTATCAGATGTACGGTACTCTTAGAGAAGTAATTAGTTAGCAAATAAAGTTCTCTGCTCCCCGGTCCAGAGGCTTCCCACATCCTCCTGGAGACCACCGCCCCTGCTCAGACCCTCTTTAAAGGGGAACTGAAGAGAGAGGTATATGGAGTCATGTTTATTTCCTTTTAAGCAATACCAGTTGCCTGGCAGCCCTGCTGATCCTCTGCCTCTAATACTGTTAACCATAGCCCCTGAACAAGTATTCAGCAGATCAGGTGTTTCAGTGGTTCAGACTTATAAGTCTGATCTGACAAGACTAGCTGCATGCTTGTTTCTGGTTTTATTCAGATACTACTGCAGAGAAATAGACCAGCAGGGCTGCCAGGCAACTGGTATTGATTAAAAGGAAATAAACACGACAGCTCTCTCTTCAGTTCCCCTTTAAAGGTGTTATCAGGCAAAAATTAATAAAATAAGCGCTACTTACCCGGGGCTTCCTCCAGCCCAAAGCTCCCAGCATGTCCCTCGCCGCAGCTCTCCCAGCAGCCGTTCGCCGCAGATCCCTCCCGGTTCCCGGCGATGACGTCAGGCCGACCAGTACTGCGCTGTCAATAACCGACACGTGGACCGGAGCGGACTGCGCAGGCGCAGTAGATCTGCACCTGCGCAGTCCGCTCCGGCCCACGTGGCGGTGATTGCCTTGGAGGTCGGCCTGACGTCATCGCCGGGGACCGGGAGGGAGCTGCGGCGAACAGCTGCGTGCAGAGCTGCGGCGAGGGACATGCTGGGAGCTTGGGGCTGGAGGAAGCCCCGGGTAGTGCTTATTTTATAAATGTTTTGCCTGATAACTCCTTTAAGACCACAATCACACTCCCCTTTGTGCATGAGCGGCCTCGACTAGTACGGCCCCTTGCAAACATATCCCACAAGCTCTTGTCGGATATGTTCCAGGGGTCCGCTTGCGGCGATGGTGGGGGCCAACAATGCAAGAAACCTCCGCACTCCTTCCTTCCGTTAAAATATTCCGTTTATTAAATCATCAATAGGAAATTAGCAAAAAGCTTAGCAGCATGCAAGCTGATGCGTTTCTGAACCTACCGGGTCCTTAGTCGTAGCTCATATGACCATTACAAGTGAGTGCTTAAATACCAAGAGGCCACTCCCCTTACCACCACACCTAATCAGGTGAGGAATATTATCTTAAAGGGCAATCGCCCATGATGGAAAGGGGGGGCGGACTCAAGCATATTTCACATAATATCACAAAGTCAATACACATACACAAACAGATTAAAAAACACTATACTTATAAATTCCTGATGCTGTTCTAATCTCCCCCCAGAAAAAGGAAGGGGGAGGGAAGAGAACACAAACAGATAGTGGGGGCCAGGAGGACGAGGGAAGCCTCAAGTGGATCCATAGGCTTCCCTCTTGTTAAGCATCTAATTTTTATACTTTAATCCACCTTGGGTACACTTGAAAGCAAAACTGCGAGTAAAAAAAAGTTAAAAGTTTCTGTAGATACTTGTCTAAATATTGGAAAGATTGTCCATAGGCTTCCCTGATCCTCCTCAAGCTCACCGCTGGTGCTCGGTGCATCTTCTTCTCCATGGGTGTACTTCCGCCATTGTACGAGCATGTCCGTACTGCGCATGCCCAGTAGGACGAAGCCACTTGTGGACTGATGAAAAAGCCATACACGAGCAGGTTTGTTCAAGTGGGAATGCGCAGACTGCGCTCGCTGTTGTCGAATATGTTCATAGGAACATATCGCTCAGATGGATGGTTCAAGGAGGATCAGGAAAACCTGTGGACTATCTAGAGACTTCTACTATTAGGTAAGTATCTCATTTTTATCTTTTAAAGAAAACCTGTGAGGTTTGTTAAGGAATAAGTTAGATGCTTATTTCAGGAGAGGGAAGCCTTTGGATCATCCAGAGACTTTCCTTGTCCTCCTACATCAGGCTGTTCCAGCGCTGAGACTGCATGACCATACTGTGCCTGCGCAGTAGCACAGACACACTCCGGCTTTGTTGGAAAAAGCAGAGCCCGATCGGGTCCATGCTGCTTTGCAGACATGAGCCGTTTTTCAGGGGGTACAAGGCTGGCTGGAGGAAAATGGGGGAAGCCTCTGGAGAGCAATTTTGGAGTCAGAGTAGGTGGTTTCATAAACTGAGGAGTCAGAGGATTTGTGTACCAACTCCACAGCCCTTGTTTTACTGCCTGTCAGTGGCTGTTGCGTTTCCCTTGCGCTTGTGCCTCATATTCACTGTACTTACACCGTGCCGTACCAACTGATCGCAAACTAGAAGTGGTTGGGCCAAGTCATCATACGCTATGGTAATCAACCACACATTAACATGTGGTCAGAAAACATTGAGGTACGCCTGATCTACAATGACAGGATGGGAGGCGGCAGTCAATCAGAAGCGTACAGCTGTAGATCGGTCTTATTTATAACCTACCACTTCAGACTTTTACCATTTATACTATCATCCAAATAGCACATTAATAGCAAAGAGCAGAAGATGCCCAGTAGCCAGGAAAGGGTTAAGAGCTTTCATCGTCCGCGTTCCCCCCATTTTTGTCATGTGGTGTCAGGCTGGGGCCTGCACTCACAGCCGTCTCTTCACAACATGGCGTGTGTCTCGCTCCATGTATTCATGCATGCCGCTCTGCTGGGGAACATACGAGTTCACACAGACTCCTTCACGCTGCGGCTGAGGGCCCTGCAGGGGGAATTGTGCCCAGTCCTGGGTGGGGGAGGGGGGCAGATGAGAGAGCGAGTCAGCATGGCTTACATGGAAAAGCACCTGAGGGTAAGGAACGCTGAGGGGTAGGAGAGAGCTGGAGAAATATGCGAGACGTGAAGAAATAGGAACCAGACCGGCAATATTATGCCGAACAGGGATCAGCATCACACGAAAGCGTAAAGCAGAACCAGAAATGACAGCTGGGCATTTTTCTTTTCAGACTATAAATAAAAAGAAGCAATTTTTACAAGATTTTCCCTTTCACCAAACCAAAATTAGGTTTTTAAAGAAACCGGCATGACTGACTCAGCATTACCGGTACTTTACAAATCAGCAGAAATAAGCCTCTCGTTCATTTAGCAAAAACATTGTTCAAGAGCTTGAACTTCCTGTTTTCAGCAACGGACAAAGCAAAGGTCACATGATGAAGCTTGGGCGGGGCCAGAACGGGTATTGCGACTGTAGGTAGAACACAGCCTGTTCTTTTAGCCACACACACCCTTTTTAGTCAAGATAACAGACACTGAGGTGAGATAAATCCCAAAAACATACAGATAAGTGAATTGGCTTCCCGCTAAATTGGCCCTAAACTATGATACATACACTACATGATTCATACACAGATCTATGACCATGGTAGGGACTAGACAGTGAGCCCCTGAGGGACAGTTAAGTGACAAAACAATATAATCTGTACAGCGCTGCAGAGGATGTCAGCGCTATAAAAATACTATATAATAATAAATGGCCCAGCTTTGAGGAAAGGTTGTATATTTGTGCAGCTAAATCCATTTCAAAGTTACTTCACTGAATACTGTAATTATAACCTATGATTTATTCAAGTCATGGTGCACCCACATAAAACAAGTTAATGGAAACGGGACAGCTTACTGTATTCTAGGGGGAAGTTTCATTACTTCCACATAGCAGCTTCTCCTGTTCTTATTGGAATTGAAGAAGTCGCTTGTAACAGCAATGCAATGTCTTCTGGAACACAAACATGTGTCCATCCGAAATGATCTTATTCTCTGCTTTAAACTGGTTTATGTAAAAAGAAAAAACATTTTTTGTTTTCCGCAGTGGAATGTAGAAGATATTCAAAGGGCACGTCAAGTGAGAGGAATATGGCGGACCTGAACTCAGAGCTTCCTCTCTGCTCTAAAAGATAAGCAGCAGCATAAAAAGCTTTAAAGAAAAACAATTCTTTGTTACAGCTGATAAAAATCCTGCAATAAATCTGCAGTGTGTCTACCTCCTGCTTTAGGGGAAGCAGACATATTGTTAACATCCTGTGTTTACTAATTAGTTGCTCTGCTGTGGAAGAGGGGATTCCTGAGCTGTCACAGGGGAGAGATCAACTTACAGTGGTGATTACGCACAGACGAGGGGGAATTAGACAGGCTAAACTCTCTAAATACATACAGGGTGCATTTCTCTGTGTTTTCATTCTGCCCTGTGCACCAGAGTTCCCCAACCCTGTCCTCAAGGCCCACCAACAGTGCATGTTTTGCAGGAAACCACAAACATGCACAGGTGAGGTAATTAGTGTCTCAGTAGAGCGGATTACCTACCTCTGTGGATTTCCACAAAACATGCACTGTTGGAGGGCCCTGACTGAGGACAGGGTTGGGGAACACTGCAGTGTGCACGAGTTCATAGTTTCCTGGCTGTCTACACACCATGCGATTTCCCGCTCGATCGGTGGGATCGATCGATTATTTCTGACATGTGCGATCGGGTTTCAATCAACACAGCCGTCGATTTTGCATACTTAACATAAGTAAATCAACGGCTGTATCGATCGAGACCTGATCGAACATAACGACACAATTGTTGCCTCTTTGATAGGATATAAAACGTAACTTTTAATAAATAAAGATATAAAATACACCCTGAGCTGGCGGTCTTAATTACAAACTCATAACTTATGAACTAGGGGTCTATAATAGGCAACACTGGAAAGATTACTTCCCCCCCCCCCCCCCCGTCCTCTCGCTCCGTCCACTGTCCTCCCGGCGGCTTCTCATGCGTTGCATAATGACGCAATCAGGAAAAGCCCCCTAGTGGTGGCGCCCCCTGATGCGTCATTATGCGACGCATGTGAAGCCGCCGGGAGGACAGTGGACGGAGCGAGAGAATGGGCCGCGCAGCTTCTGGGCAGCACGATGGGACCTTCTACCGCCGAGGATCAGGTGAGATGTCCTCTATCTACCTTCCACTGCGCTTACTCTGCATTAAAAACAGGGGCAAAGGTGGCTGTCCAGACTTAAGGACAGATTCAGGTTAAGAACGAGCCGACAGTCCCTATCTCTTTCGTTAACCGAGGACTACCTGTACTTTAAAATAACTCTTGTACAGAATGGGAGTATTTCCCAGCACACAGTTGACTTCCTGTCTGGCAAAGAATAATACAGACAAGGGTCACCATTAACTCCTTGTAGCCTAAAATGGCATGCGACACAGAACAATAGGTTGTCAGTAGCAGTACCAGTAAGGTAATACATACACACGCCAGTACTAATAGGTGTATTCGTAATGCTAGATACACACGTTGCGGTTTCCCATGCGATTCGCGGGATCGATTCCGTCGATTCGATTATTTCCAACATGTGCGATCATGTTTCGATGGATACAGCCGTCGATTTTGCATACTTAATATGCAAAATCGACGGCTGTATCCATAGAAACACGATCGAACATGTTGGAAATAATCGAATCGACGGAATCGATCCCGCGAATCGCACAGGAAAACGCAACGTGTGTATCCAGCATAAGACTGCATAAAGAAGGTTTGTGTATTTCAGGTGCCTCAGCCAGTACAAGGCAGCGTCTGTCCATGTCAGGTAGCATCAGGTGACATGCTAGCATTGATACTGAAGTACTGACACGCCCCATCACTGAACAAACAAGAGGCCTGGCAATACTTACAGGGACACAGCTAATCCAGTAAGATTACCCAATACAGGAGGTATGGCATTAGCACTGGCATTTATATTGGGCGTGGCACTGGTGGCTTGTGCAGTCCCCTTCTCACTTCCCCCAGCAGATGCTGCTACACATACTTTGTGGACTAATGTTAGGAACACAACTAACCAGTGGCTGGATAATGTAATGGCACTTGGGATAGTGTAACTGACATAGGTGACCCAAGTTCAAATCTTGGCTCTTACTGTTCAGTAAGCCTGCACTTTTTCAGTAAAGAGTCCTTTGGCAAGACTCCCTAACATTGCTACTGCCTACTGAGCGTGCCCTAGTGGCTGCAGGTCAAGCCTTTTCTGACGCGCGTGTAGAAAAGCACAATATAAATGTTATTTCTCATGTCATACTCATTTGTCGTGTCACTATTCAATTTCTTGTCAGAGTGATGGGTTTGACATCTCCGACCTGCTCCAGATTCAGAACGGGATCAATTCTATGCAGTAGCGATCTAGAAAATGATCCCGTTATTGATAGAGAGCAGATCAGACATGTCAGAAATTATCGTCTTGACCCTTCGATCTTATGGGAAACTGCATGGTGTGCACCTAATATAACTGCCAAATTACAGGTAAACGTCCAAGTTTACAGGCTGTATAAAATTAGGCTTCTGTACATATCAATCTCCTGTTTTAGGCAAATTGTAGGAATATATTTCCATCGCCTTTCTGTAATTGTAGCACCTCACACTAGGGTAGTCTATAGTAGACTATGCCTCATAGTAGTCAGCTTAAAGGGATACTGTAGGGGGGTCGGGGGAAAATGAGCTGAACTTACCCGGGGCTTCTAATGGTCCCCCGCAGACATCCTGTGTTGGCGCAGCCACTCACCGATGCTCTGGCCCCGCCTCCAGTTCACTTCTGGAATTTCTGACTTTAAAGTTAGAAAACCACTGCGCCTGCGTTGCCGTGTCCTCGCTCCCGCCGATGTCACCAGGAGTGTATAGCAGAAGCCCAGTATGGTCAGTGTCTGCGCAGTATGCTCCTGGTGCCATCAGCGGGATCGAGGACACGGCAACGCAGGCGGAGTGGTTTTCTGACTTTAAAGTCAGAAATTCCAGAAGTGAACCGGAGGCGGGGCCGGAGCATCGGGGAGTGGCTGCGCCAACACAGGATGTCTGCGGGGGACCATTAGAAGCCCCGGGTAAGTTCAGCTCATTTTCCCCCGACCCCCCTACAGTATCCCTTTAAATCCTCCCCTCCCACACCACAGTGTCGCATCACAGAAACACGTGTGCTGAAACCTACAAACCCCTCCCCTCTGCAGCACCACCATGCCTGTGGCCACACCTCCATCCTCTACTGGACTAGGAAGGGTGGTCAATGGCTGTATCAGCAACAAACCCCTCCAATTGGGCTTTAAACACAGTAGTGTAAAGGAGAATCCACTGGGTGATTAAAAGAGTCCAATCTTTATTCAACCATGGTTGTGGACAGAGACATCAAAGCTTTCGCGCATTGTATGCAATCGCTCCTCAGTCACAGCACATCGGAGTCAATGGCACCAATTAAGATTGTAGCGATGTTGGTGCAGCGTGCCAATTGGCCGAAAATCAGTGGGGTGGGCGGAGCTCTGCATATTACC